>NW_024412395.1:3436476-3465170 GCF_014898765.1 Herpailurus yagouaroundi | reverse complement strand
CTCCCCCGTTCATGCTCTGTCTCTCTCTGTCCCAAAAATAAATAAACGTTGAAAAAAAAATTAAAAAAAAAAAAAAAAACATAGAGCCCAGCAATTCTACTACCCAAGAGAACTGAAAACATATGTCCATACAAAAATGTGTACAGAAATGTTCCATCCCAAATGCCTATCACTGACGAGTAAACAAATATAGTATATCCACAAAATGCAGTATTATACAGCCATAAGAAGAAATGGAGTACTGATACATCAGACAACATGGATGAATCTTGAAAACATTATGCGGAGTGAAAGAAACCAATCACAAAAAAACACAAATTGTATGACTTCACTTATGATGAAATGCCCAGAATAGGCAAATCTATAGAGTCACAAAGTAAACCAGTGGTTGCTGAGGGCTGAGAAGAAGGGAAGATTGTGGAAAATGGTGAAAGGGTACAGAGTATCTTTTTGTTGTGAAGAAAATGTTCTAAAATTCATTGCAATGCTGGTTGCACAGCTCTGTAAATATTACTAACGGGTGTATTATATATGTGAATTACAGGCCAATGACAAGATGCTACACGCAAAGAAAAATCTCCATAAATGATGGCAGAACAAATAGGATATCTCGGCCCTTATCTCATATACAAAAATTAACTCAGAATGGATCATATATCTGAAATATAAGAGCTAAAAGTACAAAACTATTAGAAAAAAAACTTTGTGACCTTGAGTTTGGCAAAGATTTCATTTTCTTAATAGTATCTTTTGAAGAGCAACAGTACAATTTTAAAGTTTTCTAACTTATTTTTGAGAAAGAAAGAGGGAAAGAGAAAGAGAGGGGGAGCACGAGCAGGGGAGGGGCAGACAGAGAGAGGGAAACAGAGAATCCCAAGCAGGCTCTGCACTGACAGTGCAGACATGAGACTCAAACTGACAAATCATGAGATCATGACCTCAACCAAAACCAAGAGTCAGACACTTAACCAACTCAGCCACCCAGGTATCCCCAGTACAAATTTTAAAGGAAAAAATGCACTAAACTTAATCAAAATTAGAAACCCCTGATCTTCAAAAGACATGAAGAAAATGAAAATGCAAGACACAGACTAAGAGAATATATGTGCAAAACATATTCAACAAAGGATTTGTATCTAGAATACGTAAAATACTCTTACAACCCATTAAAGAAACACAAACAACCAAATGCAGAAACAACTGGAGATTAGGACATAACATTTCACCAAAAAAGACAGAAATATGGCAAATAAACACATGAAAGATGCTCCAAATCATTAGTCATTATGGAAATACAAATCAAAACCACAATGAGATTCCTAAAACTGGCCATGTGAGGTGTTGGCAAAGATGCTGTGCAACTAAAATGCTCACAACACTGCTGTTGAGAACATCAAATGGTAAAATCACTTTGGAAACAGTCCGGCAGTTTCTTACAAAAGTAAACATACTCTTACCATACTATCGAGTAATCATGCTTCTTGGTGTTTACCTAAAAGAGCTGAAAATTATGTTCACACAAAAACCTGCACATGGACGTTTACAGCAACTTGATTCATAATTGCCAAAACCTGGAAGCAACCAAGATGTCCCTCAATAAGTACATGGATAAACAAACTGTGGCATCTCCAAACAATGGAATTTTATTTAGTGATTTGAAAAAGAAAAAGAAAAAGTGAAAGAAAAGAAAAGAACTATCAAACCACAAAAAGACATGGAGGAACCTCAAACACATATTGCTAAGTGAAAGAAGCCAATGAGGGTGACTGATTTCAAGAATATGACATTCTGAAAAAGGCAAAACTACAGAGACAGTAAAAAGGTCAGTGGCAGCCAGAGTTTCAGGAAGGAGGGAGGGAGGGATAAATAGGTGGACCACAGGAGATTTTCAGGGCAGTGAAACTGTTCACATTGTGACATGATATTGTATAACGGTAGGTACACTTGTCAAGACCCACATAATAATCAACACAAAGAGTGAACGCTAATACAAACTACAGACTTTAGTCCCACCCATTTCACTCAAGAAATTGTATTTACTCAAGAAAAATGAATGCACTGTCTACGTAAATACTTGTATACAAACGTTCGCAGCAGCTTTATGTATAATAGCCTGAAATTGGAACTTCAAATGTCTATCAACAAGTGACAAAAATCAGATCACTGGTTATCTAGGGACAATGGATAGAAGCTAGATAGTGATTGGATTACAAAAAGGCATGAAGAAACTTTTGGGGGTGATGGATCTTAATCTTCATAATCTTAATAAGAGCAACAATTATACAGGTATATACATATGTCCAAATTTACCGAATTCCATTTTTAAATGTGAGTTTATGTCAATATTTCAGTCAAGCTACAAAAATTTTATTCCATAACACTACAAGCACTGTAACTATGACCATGACTAAGCCAATTTATGTCACACCACAAATCTCAGTACCTTAAAGACACCCCTCCTTTGATTTTCAAAAATATTACTCAGCTGGTAGCCCCTTTAATTTGCCAGACTGTAAATGAACTCAGATTCTAAAAAATAAAATTTGGCATTGTTGGTCAGATATATCCTAATTGCAAGTATTCAAAAATTCTGAAGCTGATTTCAAAGAAGAATTTTCTCTAATAATACCAGTCACCTCTGGTTAAAAAGAACTGGATGGCTGGAGAAGAAGACTTTCATTGTGTATCTTTTCATACTTTTTGAGCTTTGTACCATATTATCTACTCAAAACCATACAAAATTCAAATTTAAAGAGAATTTTAAAAGTGTTCCCAAAACATTTTAAGTAATAATACAAATAAAGACAATACACAGCCTCCCAGAATGATTAAATGTTTACCTAGATGCAATAAATTTGGTTAATTCTTAATAACTTATTAGTCACAACTCATAGTTATTTCAAATTGGTTGAATGATCACACCTCATATAAAGTGGTAATCATTTGTAAACAGGCCTGCACATACTTAGAAGACAAAGTCTAATGTCCATCAAGTGGTCCCTGTTGACACGATAATCATCATTATTTAGGATTTGCTGCCTTCCTCCTATTAAGTCCTAAAAGATTTTTTAGTTAAAATGTTTTATCATTTCTTGACTGATATTTCAAAAGAATATGTGCTTTATTTGGCAAACCAAATTTGAGTTTTCACATTTCCTTGGGAAGCAGATTATGATCATAGAATGTTTTAGAGTCATAGAGGGATCTGAATTCAAAATCTGACCATTCTAAATGCAGAGCATCCATTTTTATGAAATTAGTAAATTCTGATTTTTCTTTTAAAGTATTATACAGAAACCGAATGTATTTATCATCTGTAACATTACTTCACACTCATTCACATTTTATCTCTCAGTAGGTTATGCTCCCTACAAAAATAAAAACAGCATAGATCAGGGGGCTTAGTCATTTGAGTGTCCGACTTTGGCTCAGGTCATGATCTCACAGTTTGTGGGTTCAACCCTGCATTGGGCTCCTACTCTCAGCGCAGAGCCCACTTCGGATCCTCTGTCTCTCTCTCTGTCCCTCCCTGCTTGCTCTCTCTCTCTCAAAACTAAACAAACATTTGGAAGCAAACAAACAAACAAACAAACAAACCAGCATAGATCAATGGAATAGAATAGAAAACCCAAAAGTGGACCCACAACTATATGGTCAACTAATCTTCAACACAGCAGGAAAGAATACCCAATGGAAAAAAGACAGTCTCTTCAACAAATGGTATTTTGAAAACTGGACAGCAACACTGTAAAAGAATGAAATCGATGGGGCGCCTGGGTGGCGCAGTCGGTTAAGCGTCCGACTTCAGCCAGGTCACGATCTCGCGGTCCGTGAGTTCGAGCCCCGCGTCGGGCTCTGGGCTGATGGCTCAGAGCCTGGAGCCTGTTTCCGATTCTGTGTCTCCCTCTCTCTCTGCCCCTCCCCCGTTCATGCTCTGTCTCTCTCTGTCCCAAAAATAAAAAAAAATTAAAAAAAAAAAAGAATGAAATCGAACCAATGCAAAAGAATGAAATGGTTCTTACACCATACACAAAAATAAAATCAAAATGGACTAAAGACCTAAATGTGAGGCAGGAAACCATCAAAATCCTAGAGAACACAGGCAATAACCTCTTTGACGTTGTCCATAGCAACTTCTTACTAGATACATCTCTGGAAATAAGAGGAACAAAAGCAAAAATGAACTGTTGGGACATCATCAAGATAAAAAGCTTCTGCACAGCAAAGAAAACAATCAACAAAACTAAAAGGCCACCTTCAGAATGGGACAAGATATCTGCAAATGACATATCTGATAAAGGGTTAGCATCCAAAATCTGTAAAGAACTTACCAAACACAATACCCAAAAAACAAATAATCCGGTTTAAAAATGGGCAGAACACACAAAAAGACATTTTTCCAAAGAAGACATATAGATGGCTAATAGACACATGAAAAGATGCTCAACATCAGGGAAATACAAATCAAAACTACAATGAGATATCACCCTCACACCTGTCAGAATGGCTAAAATTAACAACACAAAAAACAAAAAATGCTGGCGAGGATGTGAAGAAAGTGGAACCCTCTTACACTGTTAGTGGGAATGCAAACTGCATTTCCAGGGTGGAAAACAGTATGAACAGTATGGAAGTTAAGAATAGAACTACTCTAGGGGCACCTGGGTGGCTCAGTAGGTTAAGTGTCCAACTTCGGCTCAGGTCACGATCTTGTGGTTCACGAGTTCAAGCTGGGCGTCGGGGTCTGTGCTGACAGCTTGGAGCCTGGAGCCTGCTTCCGATTCTGTGTCTCCCTCTCTCTGACCCTCCCCCCTTTCATGCTCTGTCTCTCTCTGTCTCAAAAATAAATAAACGTTAAAAAAAAAATTAAAAAAAAAAAAAAGAATAGAACTACTCTAGAGTCCAGCAATTGCACTACTAGGTATTTATCCAAAGGATACAAAAATACTGATTCAAAAGGATACATGCACCCCAATGTTTATAACAATATTATCAGCAATAGCCAAATTATGGAAAGAGTCCAAATGTCCAGCAACTGACGAATGAATTAAGGTAACGTATACACACACACACACACACACACACACACACACACACACACACACAAAACACACAAATGGAGTATTACTCAGCCATAAAAAAGAATGAAATCTTGCCATTTGGAATGACATGGATGAAGCTAGAAAGTACTATGCTGAGTGAAGTCAGTCAGAGAGAAACACACACCATATGATTTCACACTTATGTGGAATTTAAGAAACAAAACAGATGAACATAGGGGGGGGGAAGGAGACAAACCATGAAACAGACTCTTAACTATAGAGAACAAACAAAGATGCTAGAAGGAGGGCGGGTCAGGGGATGGGTTAAATGTTTGGTGGATATCAAGGTAGGCACTTGTGCGAGCACTGGGTGTTGTATGTAAGTGATGAATCATTAAATTCTACTCCTGAAACTAATATTACACTTTATATTTTATATTTATATTTTATATTTATAAAAACTTGAAACTAAACAACAACAACAACAACAAAAAACAGAAAAACAGCAAGCACAGTGGCTAACACTCAAACTGTGCAGCCAAACTGCCTGGGTTTGAAATCCACATCCGCCACTCACTAGTTGTGTGATGTTAGGCAAATGACGCAATCTCTCTTTGTCTTAGTTTCCTTATCTGTAATACAAAGATTTTTATTGGTGTATTAGATGTAATACCATCACTGGATTGCCATGGGAATTAAACAAGTTAATGTTTATAAAGTGCTTAGAAGGAGCCTGGCATACAATAATAATTATACAAATGTTTGTTAAAATTAATTTGATATACTTAAGGGGTTTTTTTTCTTACTCTTAAACCATACTGAGAATACTAGGAAATCTATTTTAAATGTGTATGAATCTTAACTTTTTCCTGAATTAGATTATCCTGAAGAAGAGGGTAGCTCCTAAATCAATACTCTAACGAATCTAAGCTTTTCAAAAACTCTCAAATCACTGTAGGCTGATGTAGATACGATATTTGCACCCTGGTTATCATTCCCTGGTATTTCTATCAGCCACTAGAGATAAAAGATTGTAATTGGTTTGCCAAAAACATTAGTCAATGGTTCACTGATAATAATAATAATGGCTCTCGGTGCCCATTCCTTATAATGTAAAATGGGTACAGTACCCACTTCGTATGATTATTATAACGTTTGAATCAAGTATTTGTAAAGCACTTATTAGAATACTAGAGCTTAGTGAATACTCAAAAAATAGCAACTAACATTTACTAAGTTCAGCATCGGAGCCCAGACAATCCTGTTCAGCACCCACTCTTACAGTCTACATTATACTCTCATTGGTTTATCTGTTCCATCAACATGTAACACCTGCCTATTGTGTATGCTCCCTTCACTAGTCACCTGAACTTTTTAAATGATGAACTACCAAATTATATAATACTAATAATGTCTTTTAAAATTCTAAAGTCTTTCCAAAGCATAGAAAGGCAAATACTTATACTTTAATACTGGTATAATAAAATCATGACCAGGTTTATGGTCAAAACAGGATTATATTGAATATACTCATTCTGCTGGTAGGCGCTGAACACTTTCTGTTGCTTATCACATAAATCAAAATTCCCAAATAATATCAAACACAGTACTCCTCCGTCAGAATTCTGAAGTCAGTATACATTGTCAGAATCTCAAACTCCCAACATAAAATCCCAAGGCTAGCCATTTTCATCAAACCAATTCCCATAAACCCTTTCATTTCATGCTTTGTAAAAAGGTTGTATATGGGCACCTGGCTGTGTCTTCATTATTGTAAGCTCCTTGAGGACAAGAAATATTACTTACATATCTTTTTTTTTTTAATGTTTTTTTTTTTTTTTGAGAGAGAGAGAGAGAGAAAGAATGGGAGTGGGAGAGGGACAGGGAGAAAGGGAGAGAATCCCAAGCAGGCTCCACGCTGTCAGCACAGAGCCAGATGTGGAACCTGAACTCACAAACCATGAGATCATGACGTGAGCCAAAGTCTGACACTTAACCGACTAGGCCACCTCGATGCCCATACTCATATATCCCACAGCACCCAACTGTACCTGGCAAGTCCATTAACAAATACCTTAAAATAAAGCAATCTCAAATCTGAGTCTCCTTACAACCACAACATTACACAGCACACATCTGTTTAGTCAATCCAACCCACCTGCCTTTCCCAAAGGACTTAACAGATCCCACCTCCTGGTCCTTGACTTCTGCCTGTCCTTTGAATGCTCATCTCTCCCTCCTCTTTAGGAATTCTTACTCTTAACATCCATATCAGAACAACTTATTCAGAAAATCTACTCCAGTTAACTAAATTGCCACTACGAGCACTTTGCACACAATTTTCCCTATTTCTGGATATCCAATTTGTAGATTTCTTAAGCTTTTTTGCCAAATGTGGTTTTTGACATATTTTCATTAGGTTAAGCTGACATCTAGGTATGTTTCATTCCTAGTTAAATCAAAGTATTACTGCTATCGCTAATTAAATATAGCTTCAGTATTTGGATATTTACATATACTACTTATACTTTTATAGTCAATTTTATTTACTTATAATGTGCCCATGGTATTTGTACATATTTTACTGTAATATACTCATATGCACATAGGAAGGGTAACCATATGTCCCAGTTTACGAAGCACAGTACCAGTTTATTTTTGTTGACCCAGGATAATTATTAAGACAGTCTCCTTCCACTCTCCAAAGTAGCCCACTCTGGGTAATAAATTATACAGTCACCCTAATGTGTCTCTCTCCCTTTCACCAGAATGAAGTTTTATAATTATAGAAATAATGACCAGCTGGGGAGCCTGATGGCTCAGTCGGTTAAGCATCCAACTAACTCTTGACTTTGGCTCAGGTCATGACCTCATGGTTTGGGAGTTCTAGCCCTGCATGGGGCTCTGTCCTGGTAGCACAGAGCCTGCTTGTGACTCTTCTCTCCCTTGCTCTCTGCCCCTCCCCCACTAGCTCTCTCAGAATAAATAAACTTAAAAAAAAAGAATGACCAGTTTATCTGTTTATCTTCAGTGCTAATGCAGAAAAGGTAATTAAACATTTTAGAAATATTGTGCATGTGAACAACTAAAATGTATTAGATTTTTTAAAGGCCTATTTTACTCATTCCCTCTGACATTCCTAAGGTTTTCAATAAATATTTACTGAATTTTAAAATTAAAATAAAAACCAATATGAATATTTCCATTCAAAAGCTTAATTATATACTAACGGCACAATAAAATACATCATCATTTATAAAACATCCACATAGCCCTTTATATCTGATTATATGGCAGAAAACTGAATGGAATAATATCTTTGAAATGCTGAGGGAAAAATACTGCCAATGTAGATTTTCACTTGCAACTAAAATATCATTCAAGAACAAAAGCTAGGAGTGCCTGGATAGCTCAGTCAGTTAAGTGTCAAACCTTGAGTTCAGCTTAGGTATGATCTCAGGGCTCGTCAGTTCGAGTCCTGCATTAGGTTCCGCGCTGACAGCATGGAGCCTGCTTGGGATTTTCTCTCTCCTCTCTCTGCCCCTCCCTGGCATGTTGCACACTCTCTCTCTCTTTCAAAGTTATTTGTTTATTTATTGAGAGAGAGAGAGAGAGAGAGAATGCATGAACACAAGTGGGGGAGGAACAGAGAGAGAGGGTGACGGAGGATCTGAAGTGGGCTCTGCGTGGACAGCAGAGAGCCCAATGCAGGGCTTAAACTCAAGAACCATGAGATCATGACCTGAGCCAAAGGCAGACGCTTAACCAACTGAGCCACACAGGCACTCCTCTCTCTTTCAAATAAACAAATAAATAAACTTAAAAAAACAAAAACAAAAAAAAAACAATGAGACACCAGGGTAGCTCAGTCAGTTAAACGTCCAACTCTTGATTTCAGCTTGGGCCATGGTCTCACGGTTTATGAGTTAGAGACTGAAGCTGGTTCTGCATAGACAGTGAGAAGCCTGCTTGGGATTCTCTGTCTCTCCCTCTTTCTGCCCCTCTCTTGTTCATGCTCTCTCTCTCTCTCTCTCAAAATAAATAAATAAACTTAAAAAAAAAAAAAACAAGAGCTAAAGATTTCCAACAAATAAAACTTGTAATTTATCACCAAAGACCCTTAATTGAGAAACTTCTAAAGGATGTACTTCAAGAAAAAAGAAAGTGAGGAGCGCTTGCGTGGCCCCTCTGACCTCAACTCAGGTCATGATCTCATGGTTCCTGAGTTCAAGTCCTCCCTCCCTCCTTCTCTCCCTCTCTCCTCCTCTCTTTCTCTCTGCCCTCCCCCCACCCCTTGTGGGATTCACTCTCTCTCACTACCCCTTTGCCCCTCGCTTACTTGCACACTCCTACTCTCAAAAAAAAAAAAAAAAAGAAAAAGGAAAGTGATTCCAGGAGAACAAATGTTAGCAAAAACCTGGCAAACATGATAAACCTAAACAAATATTAATTGTATGAAACAAGATTAAAATGCTTAATTCGAGGGGCACCTGGGTGGTTCAGTTGGCTAAGCATCTGACTTCAGCTTTTAAATTAAAAAACGTTTTAAATAAATGTTAAAAAAAATGCTTAATTCAAGGAACTGAAAAGAACAAGGCAGAATTACAAAACTGAACAACTATAACAAAGGGAGTGATTAAAGTTATTCACCCATAGTGGCCTTCTTCTGGAAATATGTCCCTTTGACCATCCCCACCTCCAACCACCCACTTGATTACCTAATTATCACCAAACTAGCACAGTGTGGTCCCACATCCCTCGCCATACTGATGGCACAGAGGTAGGCAAGTGACCCAAGCAGAAGCAAACACAGACAATCTCTAGAAATTACAAATAGATAACCAAAAGCAAAGAGGAGGAATCAATAGGTACTGAGCTGTACTAATCAAGTGCTACGTGTCTTGCTGATGCCTACCTTTTATTTCTTCTCTATGTCTGAAAGGCTTCCTCTCTTTTTGCTACTTGACCAAACCACCTTTTAAGGACTTGGCTTAGGGGCATCTGGGTAGCTCAGTCCGTTGAGCATCTGACTTTGTTCAGCTCAGGTCATGATCTCACAGTTTGTGGGTTCGAGCCCCACATCAGGCTCTGTGCTGACCGCTTGCTTAGAGCCTGGAGCCTGCTTCAGATTCTGTGTCTCCTTCTCTCTCTGTCCCTCCCTCGCTCACGCTTTGTCTCACTCTGTTTCTCAAAAATAAATAAATGTAAAATTAAACAAAAAAAATTTTTAATTAAAAAAAAGGACTTGGCTTAAGCCTTCCCTATTCCCCTCACCTGGTCATGAGGGTAACTGACAGAAGTAGAAAATAACTATCCACTGTGCACTGCCAGCGTGCTAAGGCATTTCACATACACTACCACTTAACCTTAATTACACTAGAATGACAGCACATACTGTCTCTCCACTCACCATGACAAAGAATCACCTTTCTTAAAAGATATTACCTCCTACACTAGCTTCCCATTCTATGTTTACATGTGTTCCCTACAGGTAGACCACAGCATTCTCACATATTAGGAACCATGCCTTCTACTTTGTTCCCCTCATTATCCATCTCTCTTCCATACACTTCTCTCCTCCCCTTTCAAAATATGTACTCTTCCTTTCTCATTACTACTAATTACTACTATTAATAAAGCTACTATTTATAACAGCTTGCACTGTGCTTATACTCTGCTAAATGCTTTACAAACATTTTATTTAATCTTCAGAACACTCCCATATGGAAGATATTATCTCCCCATCTCAGAGAGGTGGGAAAAGCCTTGAATTTAAAGACATGCTCTCTCACAGAATGAACCTAGATCTATAAAATACCATTCTCATCACAATCACATCTGTAGTTCCCCACCCACCCCACGCTCACCTACTGTGCCAGTCTGTACTATGTCAACTTGATTGAGTTTAAACTACATTTCCCAGAATCCTCTTCCCATATGGTTCCAGGTTAGAGTTAGCCAAAGGAGGAAATTACTCCGAAGATCAGGGTTAGATAGACAGGTGCAGTTGCCAGCAAATTCCATGTCTCTGCTCTCCCCTTGTGCATACAGCCTTTTCCTGATTGCACCTTGCTGACAAAACAGCAACCTCAGGGCTACCACCAAAAGCTTGACTAGAAACCACAGGAGAGGCTATGCAGAGGCACCAGCTTTCCATAGACCTTCTACCAGCTCTACTGTGTGATTCTACTCCAGCAGCTGGGCATACCAGACTCCTCAGATTTATCTACAAACTTCGGCCCAAAGTACCACTGTTTCAGGAAGGCTGATTACTGACTTTGATCTGCCAATTCCCCCTTACAGACTCTGATTTCTGAGTTTCTCCCACAACTCTAGAAGCTCTTACACCTTACATAAATTCCTTATCCCATAATATCACAGCACTTCTCCTTCCCTAATTGAACCCTAACTAATGTAACTACTCAAGCCTCCTCCCAATCTAATGGCCAATAAATCTCTGCAAACCTTCCTTCTGAGATCTTCCTGCAAAACCAAATCTAGGCCACTTGGTCCTTTCATAGCCTCCATTCAAGCCTTCTTTTATAGTTCTGCACAGCCTATCCTTGCTTCCAAACAGGCTGAAGTGTCCCTTATTCTAAAGAAACAGTATCTCCCTACTTGATCCTCCCGTTTCCAAAAAAGGAAGATTTAAGTGACAGAAAGCACTAGAGCGGGCATCAGATTAGCATGTCAATATTAATTTATTAACTAAGAACAAAGTAAGCTAAGAACACTTCGGGCACTTCCATGTTCTGTTTTGACATGTGAAGATGGAAGAACAAAAAAACAAAGATATAGAAGGATTCTGAGACGAAAAATATTTGCTGATGTGTGGTTTGTCCACTGCGAAATAGGGTAGCTTCATTTTTTTTAAGTTTATTTATTTTGAGGGGGTGGAGGTAGAGTGAATGGGGGAAGGGGAGAGAGACAGGAGGAGAGAGAGAATCTCAAGCAGGCACCATGCTCAGTATGGAGTCTAATGCGGGACTCGATCTCACGACTGCGAGATTATGACCCACACTGAAATCAAGAGTTGGACGCTTAACCCACTGAGCTACCCAGGCGCCCCAGAAGCTTCATTTTTTTATGTAATCATTTTGGGCTTTTCCAAGCATATCCCTAAATTATTTAAAATTTTCTAGTGGACATAAAAGAGTGCATGTACAATTTTTCCAATACCTTTCACCTTTTTCCAAAAAGATCTTCCCTCTCTTTTTGGCGAAAGTATTTCCAAAAACACATTCCACTAGTCTTGGTTCCTCATTCATAACATGAGACTAATTCAGTTCTGTTATTTTCTAGGGCTCAATGTTTACTGGATTTTATCACTAAACTGTCCACAGATGATTCTGGTTTCTATCACATTATTCTGAAGTTACTCATTCACTCTTTCAACAAGCATTTTACTGAAAGCCTACATGTCAAGCACGATGCAAGGTATCTGGTTATGAAATACCTTTAAGAGATGTCATTCTAACAAATTAGTCACACTTAAACACAGCTATTTATCTTCCAAATGCTGCCCTATAACAAATATTCCCTGGACTACTGTCATCTCAACCCCCCAAGCAAGAAAACTTCCATTTCTTTTGAGTCTTTACTATATTCTGTTATGTTGTGGGTCTCACAGAATCACAGACTAGACAGGCTAGTCCTTAAGAAATCACCTGGGGCAACTTTTTCAAATTCAGAAATGTTGAAGTCCCTCTGTCACAGTCTATTTCTAATTAATGTCAGATTTAAGACTGAACTCAGGCTTTCCTACCTACCATCAATATTAAACAAACAGAATGGAATACAGTTTGTGGTACTCTCTTGAGGAAAACTCTAGGCAAGAAATCCCCCTGGCACATCCCTAAGTAAAACTCTCAACAGTACGGAAGTATGCAACAGTTCATGGCTACGAGACATTAACTGCAATGCTGATTAATAACATGGATTACATGATCTCAGACCACATCACTAACCTACTCTTTCCCAAATCACGAGACAAGTTTATATAAGCAGAGACATGGTGGTTTGGGGGTAAAGTCGTTAGAATGCGGACATCTACTATTTACAGACTAGATGGTTAATATACCATCTCTCAAAGTAGATTTTTATCAACAGTAAGGCAGAGCTACTTCTACATCTTTTGTTTCCTTATAGTGTCTAAGCAACTCAGAAATTTTATATATAGTTTGACATACTGGTCATATTGCACAATATTAGTAATTTTAAAAGGAATCAACAGGCTATGTTTAAATGCCTAAACTGATTTAAAATACATTAAAGCCATCACATAAATCATGACAATCTCTCCTTAAATTAAATCAGGGACATTAATCTCATTACCTTACTGTATTAAAACAAAAAACAAAAACATTTTGTCTTAAAAACTCCACAAATACCATTAGAATGTAGCAAGTCAAACCTAATTAGAATAATCACAAACTCATCAAATAATGAGAAATAAGCACTTTTATGTCAAATCTAAAATATGATTTGAAAACATTTAGAGATAGTAATAGCACAAAAACAATTACAAACTGACTTCTTTAGGCTATAGATCTGTTCCCAGTGGCTTATAAAGTATCGATTCACATTTTTCTCATTGGCTCCTATTAATTTTCAAAAATAATTTTCAGGTTGCCCGGGTGGCTCAGTCGGTTAAGTGTCCAACTTCGGCTTAGGCCATGATCTCGCAGCTTGTGAGTTCAAGCCCCACGTCGGGCTCTGTGCTAACAGCTTGGTGCCTGGGACCTGCTTCGGATTCTGTGTCTTCTCCTCTCTGCCCCTCCCAAGCTCATGCTCTCTCTGTGTCTCTCAATAATAAATAAACATTAAAAAAAATTTTTTTTTAAATAATAATTTTCAAACAGTTTTCCACAGCATTGCTTTGGTCGTAGGGCTGTTCACAAATACTTGATGTTCTTCTTCTGGTATTTGGAAATACTGAACTTCCCCACCCTGTTCAATTTAGTTACAGCCATGAGACTTCCTCCGGCCAATACACATGGATAGAAGTGGTGAATATTTCTTCCAGGTAAAAGCTTTAAAAGTCTGAGTGTACTTTCACACATTCTATTTTCATTCTATCCTGGTGTGAGAGTATGATTTACAATAAACACATATCTGGTCTTTGTCCTCATTTCTGGCAAAGAGCTCAGAAAAACCAGGTGTCTTTTTTCTTTTTTTAATTGAAGTATAGTTGACACAGAATGTTACCTTGGTTTCAGGTGTACAATATAGTGATTCAACAAGTTTACACTTTATGATATGCTCATCACAGGTGTAGCTAGGACAAGTAGGTGTCTTTTGTTATTCATAAGGAATCTCTTTAAGCCACACCTCAGTTTATGTTAATGGATGACTTTTGAAAAGCACTGATCAAGGGAAGCTGGTTGCCACCGGAACCATGTGATTAGAGGGTTGGAACTTTGAGCTCCTTCCCATGGCTTTTAGGGAGGGGAGAAGGGCTAGAGATTAAGCTCAACCACCAATGGCCAATTACTTAATCAGTCATGCCTAGGTAAGAAACCTCCATTTAAAACCCAAGAAGATGGGTCCTGGGGAGCTTCTGGGGTGGTAGACACCTGGAGGTGCTGGAAGAGTGGTACACTGGGAGAGAGCATGGAAACTCCACAGCCACTTCCTTTCCCCAAACCTTGCCCTATGTATCTCTTCCACCTGCCTGTTCCTGGGTTATGTCCTTTTATAACAAACCAGTAATCTAGTAAGTAAAGTGTTTTCCAGAATTCTGGGAGTTGCTCTAGCAAATTAACTGAACCTAAAGATTCCCAAAGAATGGGAACCTCTGATTTACAGCCAATTGGTCTGAAGCACAGGCAACTACCTACCATGCCACTGAGCCTGAAGGGTGGACAGTCCCCTGCAACGGAGCTCTTAACCTGTGGGATATGACCTTATGTCTGGCTGCTATTACAAAATTGTTTAAGGTATGGAAATGCCTCCCACACATACATATTTGGTGATCAGAAGTGTCAAAAGTATTGAGTGTGAAGAGGTTCAGAATGAGCCTCCTTCAAATATGCCACTTTGGCTTATAGATTACTTTGAACTGAAGTCAATCAAGGTCCAAAAGACTTAGGAAGAGCTTTTTACTTCCCCTTTAACAGCCTAAAGAATTTAGATTGGGGTGAGGGGGAGGGTGCCTGGGTGGCTCAATCGCACTTAAGCATCAGACTTCAGCTCAAGTCATGATCTCAAGGCTCCAGAGTTCAAGCCCTGCATCGATCGGGCTCTGTGCTGACAGCTCAGAGCCCGGAGCCTGCTTCAGATTCTGTGTCTCCCTCTCTCTCTCTGCTCCTCCCCTGCTCGCGCTCTCTCCCTCAAATATAAACATAGAAAAAAAAAAAAGAATTTAGATAGGTCTGGTCTATCTGAACTATCACCAAAAATAACTACAAAGAATATGGGGCAAGCATGGTAAACTGGGTGGGGGAAGCTGACAGGGCCTGGAGATCAAATTCCTCAGTGTCCCACCTTCTCCACAAAACATGGCAAACATGTTTACCAAACATTTGTTCTTCCCATCTTCCCATAAACTGTCTTCCTCCCCTCCCTTTGAAGTCCCAAAAACCTACCCTTTCTCTGCTCAGGATGGCATATAAGCCTCAATTGCCAGTCTGCCTGTGGGTCTCCCATCCTTATGGGGCTTCTGTACATATATAATTAAATTTGTTTTTCTACTGTTTATCAATCTTAAGTCAATCTACCAAATAACCAAGAAGGGTAAAGAAAAAATTTTCCTTCCCAGAAAGCACAAAAGAAAAACCTAGAGTGTTTTTTTCTTTTACCTATGGCAGCCAGTAATGTTCCAGATAATGACTGCTCCCAAGGGAGGTCCCAAAGTGGGATTCAAAGTAAGAATGACAATGTTGAGCAGAAGTACGTCAACTGACCCTCAATGAACACATAGCATGAGCAAAAACTAAATCTTTGTTGTTTTAAGGCCCTGAGTTGGAGACTTATTGTTCATAGCCTATTCAGGATGATAGTCTAATATTTAATTTTATTTTTTTTAATTTTTTTTTTAATGTTTATTTATTTTTGAGACAGAGAGAGACAGAGCATGAATGGGGGAGGGGCAGAGAGAGGGAGACACAGAATCGGAAGCAGGCTCCAGGCTCTGAGCCATCAGCCCAGAGCCCGACGCGGGGCTCGAACTCACGAACCGTGAGATCGTGACCTGAGCCAAAGTCGGACGCTCAACCGACTGAGCCACCCAGGCGCCCCTAAAATTTAATTTTAAAAATCACACTAAAAATTCCTCGTGTTCATTCTACTCAATTCAAGAATTGTTTTTTAATTTTTTTATGTTTATTTTTGACAGAGAGAGAGAGAGAGAGAGAGAGAGAGAGAGACAGAGCATGAGCGGGGGAGGGGCAGAGAAAAAGGAGACACAGAATCAGAAACAGGCTCCAGGCTCTGAGCTGTCAGCACAGAGCCCGACGGGGGGCTCCAACTCACAGACTGCAAGATCATGACCTGAGCCGAAGCTGGACACTCAACCGACTGAGCCACCCAGGCGCCCCATCATTTCAAGAAATTTTATCCCTTCTCTGACCAAGTACATTAAAATCACTCCTATCACTTCTCCTAAATATCAGAAAAATTAACATACTTCCCATACCATTTACTTAAAATAGGCCAGGTTATTCTCATTCCACTGAAAAGTGTATTTACTTCAAACACAGAAATCATTCAGGTTTCCCCAAATATTTATCAGCACTCTCTGATTTAATTCTCTACAATTACGAAGAATGAGAGGTAAGAATAATATCTATATTTGTGGGCACTTTTCAAAAATCATGTTGGCCCTACCCCCAGAAGATTCCAGCACACACATTTCCAAGGAGAAGGCTTCATGTAAACAATGTGGAGGCAGAGAGAAGGCTAAGGAACTCTTGCTCTAAAAGAGCCATTTAAAATCCCCATCTATACTATGTGACTATCAACAAGCCTCTTAATACCTCAGGGCCTCAATTTCCTAGCTCAAAACCAGGATACTATGGTCTACCACAGTCACATAAAAGTAATGTATGTAAAGCTTCTGACATGTAACAAACACTCAAATATCTTCCTCCCAAGATATAATTAATGTGTGATATCCTCAACGCCAGAAGATATACCTTTATGAAACAAAAACAGAAAACTAAAGGAGAGATCTGGCTGAAGTGCAAAACAAGGATAAAAGGAAAAAAAGAAATGGGAAAGACCAAGGATTACCAAGATAATAGGAAGTCAACTGCAGAATTAAAATATTCATGAGATGAAAAATATTTTTTTTAAAACACAGTAGAGGGCAAAAGAGCAGAACCACCAATGTGGCCATGGAGATCAAACACAAGCAGCTCTCCTGGAACACAAAGTAAAATAACAGAGATGAAAACATTAAAAGATGATGACAAATATGTAAGATGGAGAATGGAAATCTAAAAACTATACACATTGCCAAAGAACCATAATACAAAGAAAAACCAAAGGATAGATAAAAAAAAAAAGAATGAACTGAAATAAAATTGAGATATTATGACTCTTAGCTTTCAATCTACATTCACTATTTGTTTAAATATCTACATAATACCTACATCCATAAACTCAGAAGGCAAGGTATCAATAATTTCTCTTATCTAACCTCCTTAACAAACCAACTTGGCAAATTAACCAACACTCCACTCTCCCTATAAAACCTTTTGAGGGCACCTGGGTGGCGCAGTCGGTTAAGCGTCCGACTTCAGCCAGGTCACAATCTCGCGGTCCGTGAGTTCGAGCCCCGCGTCAGGCTCTGGGCTGATGGCTCAGAGCCTGGAGCCTGTTTCCGATTCTGTGTCTCCCTCTCTCTCTGCCCCTCCCCCATTCATGCTCTGTCTCTCTCTGTCGCAAAAATAAATAAACGTTGGGAAAAAAAAAATTAAAAAAAAAAAAAAACCTTTTGATAAGGGGCACCTGGGTGGCTCAGTCAAACATCCAACTCTTGGTTTCAGCTCAGGTCATGATCTCACAATGTGAGTTCGAGCCTCCATGTCGGGCTCTACGCTGACAGCACGGAACCTGCTTGGGATTTCTCTCTCTGACCCTCCCTGGCTTGCTCCCTCTGAAAATGAATAAATAAATAAATAAAGCCTTCGGATAAAATGTTGAACATGCAATGTTAAATTTATCTTTTACCAAACCAGTACATTTCTGCACCCATCAATTTACCAAGAATCAAATGTGTTTACGTGCTCGTTATACAGTTTAAATATGATATAACCCAAAGAAATTGTGAATGTGAAAACTGTTTCTATGGGAATGAAGTTGAGTGTTTAGAAAGACTCAAAGGCTAGTTTTAAAAAAAAGAAAGTGTTGTTAAAGTGGGCATAGGTGAACAAGCTGTAAGACTCAGAGAAATAACCATACAACTCCAGATGGATCACTTTAACTCAGACTAGTTTACATCTCTGTGTTCAAAAAAAAAAAAAAAAATTAAAGTAATAATGTGTCACTTAATTCCCCTTATATTAATTTTTTTTTAAGTAAACTGACCACCACCAATCTTAATCACATTAAATAGAAGGGCTCCTATAACATCAAAATAGGCATAACCTAAGTGAACTATGGGAAATTTTTACAATACCTGACAATGTTTACTGAACACTTTTTATACGCGAAGCACTGTACTAAACATATTATTTCATTAAACCTAATGACAAACCAATGAGTTACATACTATTCTCGCTATTTTACAGATAAGTGAAGCATAGATAGGATGAACAGCACAGCTGGGACTCCCATTCAGGTCTGACTCCCAAATATATACTCTTAACTGATTACTAATTTTTGCTTCCTTATCTTTTCTATATTTAATTTTTTCAATATATTATAATCACAATCAGTTTACCTGTAAAGTTTACCAATTTTGTTAACTTAATTCAAGTACTACCTCCTCTTCAAGGCCTTCTGAAGTGCCTTCCCCATCCTGATACACAGTTGGGTCTCCATGAATGGGACCGATAGTACTCTGGTAAAGCAATTCCAATTTTCTGGTTGCCCTGATAAAGCAGAGAGGCAGCATGGTGCGATTCTTAAGAGCACAGATTGTGAAGTCAGACTACCTGCATTAAAGTTCCAGCTCCACCATGCACAAAAAGTGTGAATATGGGCAGTTACTTATTGTCTCTGTGGTTCAATTTCCTAATCTGTAATATGGGCATAATAATAACTACTTCCTTAGGTTGTTAATAGGGAATAAGTATCTTTAAAGTAGCACCTAAATCAGTGCATAGAATATAGAAATAGCTTACGTTTGCTAAATAAACAATACCACAAAAGAGAACAAAGAAAACTCAACCAATAAATAAAGAAGCAACATTCTGTAAATGATCAGCGATTTGGTAGGCACCACCTTTTAAGAATCTTAGGACACTGAAAAAGGAGGTCCCTTCTGTCAATTCTCTTTCAATAAATATTTGGCTCCAGGCATGGTGCTGGGTGCCCCAAAATCAACACAACACTGCCTCTGTTCTTGAAGAGCTAACTTCCCAGTGGAGGACACAGACATAATTCCAGAGCAATGTGGTGAGTATGATGGTAGAGAGAGGCAGGTGCAGTGGGCTTGAGAAGCATTCTGAAGTAGTAGTGATGAGGGGACCTAATCTGGGAATTATCCAAAGAATACCGATAAAATCATATCTTAAACAATTATTTTACTTTGTCATTATTAATTACTAAAGTCCACACAAATTACTAACTGCACAAATGGGAAAAATTACCTTTAGAAAAAACTCCCGAAGTTTATAAACCACATAGTGCTTATAAAATTTACGGTACTACGAATCTCAAACAAAACACTCTTGAGCACTTATAAGAAAGGCAATGTGCTAGTTAGAGGAAGGGCTCCCAAAGATTCTACCTGTTAGTTGGGAAGACAAAGTGTAACAAACAAACAAACAAACAAAAGTAAGCAATAATCTAAGGGTTAAGTAACTATAAAGACAACAAGATATGTTACAAAGCAAATACATGATTAACCACCTTAAAAAAATGCAGTCAACAAATGTTCCCAATAAATCCCAGAGATATACAAGGCAAAAAAACCACAAAATTATACAGCCACATTTCTTTCTTTCTTTTTTTTTTTTTAATGTTTATTTGTTTTTGCGAGAGAGCGGGGCAGGGGCAGAGAGAGAGAGAGGAAAACAGAATCTGAAGCAGGCTCTGGGCTGTCAGCACAAAGCCCCATGTGGGGCTCAAACCCACAAACTGTGAGACCATGACCTGAGCTGAAGTCGGACACTAAACCCAGCCACCCAGGCGCCCCCAGCCACATTTCTTATAAAAGTATATGTGTGTCTAGATACAGAGATATACCTCACACAACACCTTGAGAATAAGGGAAAGGATTCTTTATTTCCATATATAGTTCATCCTACGTGTGGAAAAACTTCACATAAACTGTTTAATGAATTAAATCGTATTTTTAATGAGAAAATGTGTTACTTAAGTAAATCCTATTATGAAACCTTCTTTAAAACAATAACCTAAAAATAAATAAACCAATAACCCACTAAATGTCAATTAGTTGGGAAATAAATTCAATTTCATATTACATATACTTGATTTATTTCTACCTGGCTTAATTAAAATGAGGTTCCCCTCTAAATGTAACCAACACTCCTTATTATCAGAAATTACGGTATTCATAAAGTAAGTCATAGAAATGTAATATACAGCATAGAGAGTACAGCCAATAATATAACTTTGTAAGGCGACAGATGGTAACTAGACTTATTGTGGGGATCATTCTGTAATGTATAAAAATATCAAATAACTATGGTATACACCTAAAACTAATAGGATACTATGTCAATTATACTTCAATTAAAAAAAAAATTCACAAATGTTTACTAACTTGATCATTATGAAATGAGAACACTGAGTGAAGTTTAAAAAAAAAAAACATATAATTCTATTATAATTCTTGAACTTCACATAGTGGTAGTATTAGGACTAGAATTTAGATCTTCTGACACTTAATCCAGTGCTCCTTGCATTACACCATAAAAATAGACAGTTTTCTCAAAATGTTTTTTTAAATATTTTTCAATGTTCTATTTTTGAGAGAGACAGAGAGAAAGAGCAAGAGCAGGGGAGGGATAGAGAGAGAGAGGAGACACAGAATCCAAAGCAGACTCGAGGCTGTGAGCTGTCAGCCCAGAGCCTGACGCGGGGCTTGAACTCACAAACCATGAGACCATGACCTGAGCCGAAGTCAGATGCCCGACTGAGCCATCCAGGCACACCTCAAAATGTTTTTTAATAAATCCATTCTTCCTTTATTATATTTCTGCTTACTTCTGTGCAACAAATATTGGCTAAGAAAAGCTAAAACACAGACTGCTAACTGCAGTGGGGAAAATAGATAGACCTTACCTTCACCCCCATAACCAAGTGATCAAACTCAGCATCACAAATGATGGGACCTGACAACATATGACCTGATGGGAAGCAATATGCAGTACACGGGATCACTGAGGGGTTATTCTTGCCCAAAATATTTAATTTTAAACTAATCAAGCCTTTAAACCTAGCTTACAGTTAACTAATACAGGGAAACTGAATACACTAAATGACACCATAGGAGGGGGGGAAAATCAGACAAAGAAAATGTGACTCATTTTATAAGACAACTGGCTTGATCTCTTTTTAAAAAGCAACCTCATTTTAAAAGGGAGAGGTGAGGGGCACCTGGGTGGCGCAGTCGGTTAAGCGTCCGACTTCAGCCAGGTCACAATCTCGCGGTCCGTGAGTTCGAGCCCCACGTCAGGCTCTGGGCTGATGGCTCAGAGCCTGGAGCCTGTTTCCGATTCTGTGTCTCCCTCTCTCTCTGCCCCTCCCCCGTTCATGCTGTGTCTCTCTCTGTCCCAAAAATAAATAAACGTTGAAAAAAAAATTTAAAAAAAAAAAAAAGGGAGAGGTGAGACTGTTCTAGATTCGAAGAGCTCAAAGAGACTTAACAACCAAATGCAGTGAATAAACCTTGATAGGATCTTGGTTTGGTGTGGCTAGGTGTGAAACACCATAAAAGACCAGTCAGTATAAATAGATTTAAGTATGGATGATGTTAGATTACATTAAGGAACTACCAATAAGAAACTATCAACTAATTATTGATTAGAAAATATGAACTAAAAAAAGTGACAGTAATAGTATTTTGGCTATGTAAGGAAATGTCCATCTTTGGAAATGTATGCTGACATATTTAGGGGGAAAGTGCCATAATGTTTACAGCTTAGTTTCAAATGGCTGAGCCAAAAATAATACACACATATTTATAGATAAAGCAAATACAGCAAGATGTCAACAAATATTGAATCTAAAGGGTCATGGTATGGATGTTCACGATTAGCAATTTCTCATATGCTTGAAACTTTCATAATAAAAAGTTGGGGGAGTGTGTTGAGGAGCCCGGTGAACTCCAATTCTAGAAGGGGAGAAAAGATCAACCTGAAATCAAAGCTGTGGCAACTGTCAAGACATGACTGTAGTTTAATACAGCAACTATTAAATAGTTTACCGCTTTGGTAGCAGTAAGGTGAACTAAAAATGAAAGATTCACCTAAACCACTGCTTAAAAGATTGAGTACATAATGTAATCCAATTTTTAAAAATAAGCCTTTAACAACTAGTCTTTCAAAAGAGACACATGGATATCACAGCTAGATAACGATTCTATAATGATCTCACACTCAACATAATTCAACAGGACTCAACATAGTTTATATTTTAAACAAATAACAATTCAATCTATGAACCAACCACTGTCAACTCTATAATTTAACTTTTTCTCTACAGACAATACAAAATCATTCAACTACAAATTTTTTTCAAACTGAAAATACACTGGATAAAATTACAGAGTACTGTAATTGGGCATCAGTACATTTCTCAAACATTCGCAACTGTGCGTGAAGCTTCAACTACTCAAAGGAATTTATCAATATTTGCTCTGTAAAGAGAAATGTAAAGGCTCTTTTCTTATTCACCAACCATAATCAAAGAAATAATACAGGCCAATGCTAAAATGAGAATTTTTAGTTTATAAACTGATCAGTCACCACATACAAAGGAAAGGGGGAAAAAGATCACACCATTACAAGTTTCTATGATATTCTACACACTGAATTTTGACACTCAACTCAGAAATATTGCATAAGACTGCACCAATTACTAAGTATGTTCAGCCATTGCCACATAATTCAGCAACAAGTTTTGCAATAAGGAAATCTCAAGCTAATAACCCAAGTGCGAGTTCCCCGTATTTGTCAAGAACAAACTGCACAAGTAACATTGTAACTTTTCAAGAAACATGCAATGTTACCAATTTTCTTTTTTTAATTATCATCTTCTAATATGTATCAAATAGTCTTCACTATATTTCCTCTTAAGAAGAGTGAAATTTGTTTTCTGTTCAATCCTACCGCAAAAAAAGGGGAAGGTGCCCAGCGCCTTTTTAAAAGTAATTATTTAAAAGCAATAAAATGATTTGGCTAGGTTGCAGCAAAACACATCGAACAGCCTACGTTAGGGGCAAGTAAACTACATTACTCCCAGGAAGAAACTCTCCAGCTCTTCTCATTTTCCTCACATATTTTTTTTTTCAAGACACAAAAATACACTCCTACTGAAAAGACATCATAGTGGAATCAAGGCTTCCCAGATTACCAGTTGCATGACCTTGGGCAAATTCCCTAGCTCCCTGAGACTCAATTCTTTTATCTGTAAAATGGGGAGACACTACCAACCTCATTGTGCTGAGAAGACCAAGTCAGACAATGCAAGACAACTGCCCGGCGCAGTTAGTGCTAGCTAAAGCGAGAAGGAAGAATCAACCCCAATCAAAAGAGAATCACAATGTGACAGTGCAAAGGCAAGCACTTTTTCGCTTACTGCACATATCTGATTCTCCCAAGGGACCAGATGCACTCTTGCTTCTAAAATCCCTGCAGAGTACATGTCTGACAGCTACCCAGCTCAGCAGTCTACTTCGCTCAGATCTGGGATCCAGGACAGGATACAGGGACCCCGAGATCTGCCCAATTGCAGCGGGACCACCACCCAGCGAAACCCCCCGCCCGGGGAGCTGCTCACAGGCAGGCTGCGGCCCCCTTCCCGCGGCCCCCGCCCCACACATACACAGGCACGTACCGGCCGCTCCGCGGGGACGTAGGGAGCCGCAGGCCCGAGGAGGGGCCGCCGCTGCCTCGGAGCCCGCCCCTCCGCCCCCGCGCGGCCTGTCACCGCGCCCCCCCCCCGGTCGGGGGAGGCCGCGGGCCCCCGGGGGCCGGAGGGGCGCGCGAGGAGTGTGGTGCGGGCCGAGTCTCTCCTTCACATGGAGCCCACGCCGGGCGGGATGGCGGGCGCGTGGAACGTCGCGGCCGGCCGGGGCCTCTCGGCGCCCTTAGGTACTTCTCGCCGCCGCGGCCCCGAGGCCCGCGCGAAGCTGGGCTGGAAAGGAGGAAGCCGTGGGCCGGGCGCCGCCAGAGGCCGGAGAAGGGGCGGGAGCGGCGACTCCGCGGCTGGAAGTGCCCGGCCTCCCGATCGTCGTCCTAATCGTGGTTGTCGCCGCACGCCGCGCGACCCCTGAACGCCGCACCCAGCGACCGCACCACCTTCGTCAGGCGCCGCCGTTGAGGGTAGCCGGGCCGCCACTACACACGGACCCGTGACGTCGGGCGTAGCGCGGCGCACGTCACGGCCGGCTCGCTCCTGCGCGCACAACCCTCCGCCCGCCGGGAACGGAACCCGCCGCGGGCGCGCGCCCAGCCTACAGCGCCGCGCGGAGGCCAAGGGGAGCGTGCCCGCGCCTGCGCACTGGCTGGCTGCGCCCACGCACGCTCCGCTGCCCCCACCCGTTAGGCATTGCGGGGATTCCCAGTCCGGGTCAGCCCCAGCGCCAGCCCCGCCCCTAGATCACCGCCGCCTTCTCCGAGCGGGGTGCGCCGCGCACGCGCACGCGCGCCGTCATCCTTCGCCTCCGGGAGTCCTCGGCGCCCGAGACTTCCAAGCAAACCCGGCGAGGGTTTCCTGCGTGGGCTTTGAGCCAGGCGTTGAGCAGCAGGGCAAGGAGAGGCTGCGACCGACTTAGTCTGTGGCATGTCGTTTGCAGGCGAAAAGCCATCTGCCTCTTAATTTTCGGACTTCACTGCAGAATTGTTTTCTGAAGCACTTTAGATATTACTGTCGGCTTGTTAGCTAACTGTAAACCACCACCACCACCACCCCCTCCCCGGAGATCGGCCTTTTAAGTTTTACAGCTGTTCTCTGTTTAGTTCCTGTCACCGTTCTAGGGTCGGCCCAGCAAATACTACTTCCCCAGTTTTAACAGATGTGGAAACAACCCAGAGAGATGAATTGACACTCACCCCTAGATCAAGTGGCAGAATCTGAAACCTAACTCTCTTTCACTGAATCCTTCCCTCGTTCCCCATCGCCCACAGGATAAAACAAATTAATCGCGAGTGAATAACCTGTATGTATTCCGACTGATTTTAGCCTACGCCACCCTGAACCAGAAAGCATCTTTTCCACCCCCTCTCTTCTTTCTCAAGTACCCCTTAACAACTTCCTGTGCCTTTTTTTTTTTTTTTTTTTTTAACCTCGCTCTGCATCTACTTGGCTTCTGGGTACATTATGGAGTCCACCTCCTTCCTGCCTATTCCAGACCACATTTCCACTCCCGGAGAGAGATGGGAGCTGCACCCGCCAGGCCCAGAGGTAGGCAACTGCCCCAACTCAGGAGGCCCTAGCTGCTCAAGGGAGCCTGCGTCCGTGGGGCAGGGACTGCGGGAGAGGGTGTGGTGTCATAAAATATCTGGGTCCCCTTCCTGGAATTGTCATTATAGACCCTTTCACAGAGATGTAAAAGGCGCGGGAGCTTAGTTGCTACTGGACAGATGTTTGTAATAGTGAAAACCTCCGAACAACCTAAATGACTATCAGGCTAAGCTGATAATGAATGGTTCGTCTGTCCTGCAGAGAATTAGGCAGCCAACGCAAAGAAGGGCCAATACCAAAAGACCTCAAAACTACGGAGCTCAATAGAAAATCCATTTGCTCCCACTTGTTTAAAAAGTAGAGGATTCTGGGGGCACCTGGGTGGCTCAGTCAGTTAAATGTCAGACTTCAGCTCAGGTCATGATCTCACGGTTCCTGTGTTGGAGCCCCGCATCGGGCTCTGTACTGATTGCTCAGAGCCTGGAGCCTGCTTCGGATTATGTGTCTCCCTCTCTCTCTGCCCCCTCCCCTCTCAAAAATAAACATTAAAAAAAAGTAGAGGATTTTTAAGCTTAAGTATGCATAAAATCAAAGTCTTTAAAATTCGTTTTGGTTCTAACATTCTAAGCATGGTATGCCACAGAAAGGAGGCTTTCAGTATTTTTGAGAGCAGGGTTTAAATCCTGTATTGTTTTCCACACCTCCTGGCCTGACCACATAGCAGACATTCAATAAATACCTGTTTACTAAGTAATGTAGAGATTTTTCCTCATACTTCTGCTTACTTCTTCCCTCACCTACTTACCTGGGGACTTCATTCACATCTGGTTCCTTAGAAACACTCTACATGAATATTAACCTTTTTTCTCCATTCTCTCTTTACATTGGTGAGTTTTTCTCTGGCTTAGACATTAAATCTTTGGTACCTTTGGCAATTTTAGTGTATATGATTACAAATTAGGGATCCTGGGGGGTTTTTTTCTTGATGAAATCCTCATTTAATCAGTATTTTTTGCCTTTCTGCTCTGTGCCTGAGATTGCAGTGATAAAGTTGTAGTTTCCACCACTTCTCGGGAACTCTGGAATTGTGTGATGAGGGCAGATCCCTAAGTGGATCAGTATAATACTTAGCAACTTGCCCTGTAGCAGAGCTGTGTATGAGGTGCCCCAGCAGCAGAGAGGAGGACATCACAGGTGTATATAAGGAATGAGGGAAGACTTCAGAGAGGAGGCATGGTGTGTTCGTTTTCTACTGCTGCATAATAAACTGCCTCAGACTTAGTGGCACCTATTTACTATTACTTCACAGCTCTCTAGGTCAGAGTTTGCACAGCATCATGGCTGGGTTCTGTGTTCGGTATCATGAGGCTGAAATCAGGATATCAGCTGGGCTGAGTTCTTATCTGGAGGCTCTGGGGGAAGACCTGTTTCCGTCTTCATTCTTGTTGTCAGAAGTCAGTTCCTTGTGGTTGTGGGATTGAGGCCCCCATTTCCTCCCAGGCATTCATCCAGGGCCTGCTATCAGCTTCTAGAGCCCACCAGCATTCCTTGCCATGGGACCCCTCCATCCTCAACGCCAGCAACAGAGAATTTCTTGAAAATCAAATCCCCCTCACGTGTTGAATCTCTGACTTCCTCTTTTGTTACCAGCCAGAGAAAACTCTCTGCTTTTTAAAAGTTCATATGATTCGGTCAGGCCCTGCAAGATAATCTGTTCTTAGAAATCAATCTAATCATAGGGGTACGACTCATTATAGTCACAGTACCAGGCCATGTTTACCACGCAGGTCATGTTTACCTGTGTATCTTCAGGGACATAGGAGAATCCTGCCCATCACACACGGTGAGCTGAAACTTGCATCTGGGTAGCTATTTGCTGGAATGGAGGAGGGAGGAATGGGCATTCCGGGCAGAAGGACTCAAGTCTGCACAAGCTTGGAAGAACAGCCCTTGTCCTGGAAAGGGCAAGAATTGCTGGCCTCAGGGTGTTTGGAGAGATGCAGCCAGTGGGTAAATCCAGAGGAGGAAGAGAGCAACCAAATGAGGAAGGAAGAGTGCTCAAGCAGGCTAACAATCCTAAGTAAGGAGATAAAGGTCTAAACTACAGCAGTGGCTGTGAAAGTGACCTGAGGAGTGTCAGTTGGGATGCATTCAGCTGCAAGGAACAAGACACCTGGCCCAAAACAGCTTCAACAGTGAAGTTTATTTTTTTATATAACAAAAACCCAATAGAGTGGTCCATAATTGGTTATGGCTGTGATTGTCATGTCTACAGTCATAAGATGACTCCCTCACCTCCAAATGTCTTGGCCTCCTACTCAGGAAAGGGAAAGGATTCATATTCTCTCTCCCTCTTTCTCTCTCAGCTTTTAACTTTGGAAACAGGTTTAGATTTACAGACAGATTGAGCGGATAGTACAGACAGCTCCCAGATATGCCCCACCCAATTTCCCCAATTATTAATATTTGATACATTTTTCAGATTAGGGAACCAATATTAATACCTTATCATTAACTAAAATCCATACTTTATTCAGATTTCCATAATTTTTACCTAATGTCCCTTTTCTGTGTCAGAATGCCATCCAGGATCCCCCATTACACTTAGTCCTCCTGTCTCCTTAGCCTCCGCTTGGTTACAATGTCCCTTGTTTTTGATGACCTTCACAGTTCTGAGAAGTAGTGGTCAGATATTTTGTAGAATATTTCTCCACTGTGGTTTGTCTTATGTGTTTCTTATGATTAAAGTAAGGTTTGAATTTGGGGATGAAGATCACAGGGGTAAAGTGCCCTTCTCATCACAGCCTGTCATCAACATGATTTATAAAGGTTAAGGTTGACCTTGATTGCCTGTTTGAAGCCTCATTTCCAGGTTTCTCTATTCTTCCCCCC
>NW_024412395.1:3423100-3436376 GCF_014898765.1 Herpailurus yagouaroundi | reverse complement strand
CCAACTTCTATGTTGTATTCTCTGAAATGAAATCACTGTGCTCCCACCTAAGGAGTGGAGAGTTATGCTTCACCTCCTAGAGTGCAGAATATCTACATAAATTCCTTGGAATTCTCCATGGAAACTGTGTCTCTTCTCCCTCAGTTATTACCTATTCAATCATTTATTTATATTAATATGGGCTCACAGATGTTTATTTTATACTTTAGGTTGTAATCCAATATAACATTATTTAAGTTACTTCCTAACTTTCTGGCATTACCAGATGTGCCAGACTCATCCTGAATGTTTCTTGCCCCAGTCCTAGAATCAGCCATTCTCCAAGGAGCCCTGTTTCCTTCTATTGGAGAATAACATTAGAAACCAAAATCTGAGGCTAGATGTGTTTGGGATTCTCTTCATCAAGGACAATCTCACGTCAGCCCTCCAGCAGAGTACCCCTTTTGTTCTTGCTAACAATCTGCTAATGGTGCCCCCAAGTTCATTCTCCTCTTTCCATGGCAATTGAATTTTAGCTGAGCAATAGACGCCCCCCCCCCAATAATAAAGGGTTTATTTCCCAACCTCCCTTGCAACTAAATGTGGTCATATAACTAAATACTAGTAAAAGGGAAATCAGTGGAAGTGTCCATCCAAGAACTTTCTTGAGAGACCCTTCCTCAAGAGTCTACTGCTTTGACCCCTTTGATCCCTCTGCCTTCATCCCTTTCTCCATCCTGGAATACCTTACAGATCATCTTGAAGAAGGAGAACAAGGGGGCCGTGCAAAGAACTGGTGGAAGCAGAACCCCCATCCTGGTCTGAACCACAGGACTCTGTACTTTCACATAAGAAAAGGGTAAGTCACTGTCACTGGTAGCTGAACCTAGTCCTAGGAGCATTTCATTGACCAGAGCTGAGCCAGCTCCATTTCTGTGTCTGCAAAGGAGTCAGCATTACCATAATGTGGACAGCCCACATGAGGTGTGCCCCAGGGCTGGGCACACTGCCAGACCATGTCTGGCCACAAACCCAGGCTAGAGGTTACCAGGGAGCTGAGGGATGGATGGCTGTTGCATAGCAGCTAATCATGTCTTCCCTGAGAAGCACATGAAAAGTTGGGATTTAGGGAGCCAGAAAAGGACCGTGTGCTATATAAATGATCCATGGTAAGTCTGTTATTTTTTTTTTTTATTTTTATTATTGTCATCATGATCCCCTGGGGTGGACACTCACTTTGCTCTGTCAAAAAGCAAAATGTAATATTAGTAAAATAAATCTCCTGATAAAAAGTCCACAGTGCTTCTGCAAGCAAAGAAAAGTCATTTCTGGGATTTCAGCTGTTGGGGATTGCCCAAAAAGCTTTCCAAAAGCCTTGGAAAGAGGTCCTATGACAAGATTTCCCACAGAGGTTGGTCTTGAATTTTCTGTGGTCTTGGTCATTCCTAATTCTTTCCTTTATCAGTTGCTATTGGGTATATTTCTTTAAAATTATGTTTGTCATATATTTTCTCATTATGTTACACATATTAATGGAAAATGTGGAAAACACAAGGAAGAAAACCCTCTCGTTCCTTCTATAGCTGTTTCCTTCAGTCTTTCCTCCCTGCATAGATCTTTGTTGTGCTGGTATTTTTTTGTTTTTAGGTAAGTTTTTAGATAGATTTTATGGTAGTTTTACTTTATTTTCTGCTTTAATTACAAACATAAATTTGATAGCTGGTATGTATACTTAAATTTTAACTTGTTCTAATTTTTTTAAGTTTATTTATTTCCGAGAGAGAGAGAGAGAGAGAGAGAGAGAGAGAGAGAGAGAGAGCATGACCGGGGGAGGGGCAGAGAGAGATGGGGGAGAGAATACCAAGCAGGCTCCGTGCCATCAGCACAGAGCTGGACATGGGGCTCAGTCTCACAAACTGTGAGATCATGACCTGAGCCAAAATCAAGAGTCAGACACTTAACCGATTGAGCCACCCAGGCACCCCTCTAATTTTTTTTTTCAGTGAAAGATGTTCATATAATGGATAGAGAGCTAAGGACAGCTTCTTGGCTGCAAGAGAACAGTTAGGGATTTCTTTTTGCCCGTGGTGTTTATGGCAGGATGAGAGATCACATGAGATACCGATGCTAAGGGAAATCTGAGAAGTGCAACTCATTCCTTTCACATTCCCTTAGCCCTTGTCCCAGCTCACTTTCCATGATATGGCGAAATTATGGGTTGCCATTGGGGGAGAACTTCCTGTTTTGGAAAAGGACCAAGAGATGTTTAAATCACATGGGTTTTCTGAATTAGTGCATTCTAAGACTATAGTAAAGATACACCTTTAAAATATCAAATTGTTGACAATAATCAGTTTTTTAGAAGTTGGCCTTTTGCTTGGGGCCTCCTGGTGACCTCTACCCCCTGCAGCACCCCCTAATGGTCAACCCTTGCTTCTGATCTTTGTGTCTTGTTTCTTCCCTTTATCCTGTTTATATTTTCTTCTCTTCCCATTCCTCTTTTTCCTTGTCTCTCTGCACCATGTTTTATTAGGTGTTTTTCACAAACATCCTGAGAAAGACAGGTCAGCAGAATTATTATTCTCATCTGCTTATAAGGAAAAAGTAGCAAAGAAAGGTGGGATTGCTGTCACCAGGCTGCTGGGACTCCTCATGGAGCAGGCCTGAGTGGAGGTCATGTGTCCAGCCCTGCCGAGTGCCTGGTGTCTCAGGATCCCTCCCTAAAGCCAGGTCCCAGAGCCCCTCCCTGATTGCCTAATGCCACAGGGCACCACTCCCTGCCTTTCCTTCAGCTGCCTCTCCCAGCACTGGGGCTCTGCCCTCCAGGTTCAGCCTGACCAGTGGTGACACCACTGGCTTCCTTCCCTCCAGGCCTTCCCAGTCTGCTCTCAGAACTGGTTTGCGGGACCCGCCCCTCCCCCAGGTACTCACCGGCAGACACCGGTGAGGAGTTAGTCACCTTCATCCTTCTGGCTCACCACACCCATCAGTCCAGTGTGGTATAGCTCCTTCCACAGCTGGTTCCTGCAAGTCTGCTCAAACAGTTGACGTCCTTCATCTGAAGGTCTGGTTCTTCACCATAGGCCAGCCTGTCTGAAGCTGCACTGGACAAGGTTCAGCATCCTGAAAGGCAGCAGTGCCACTGACTCCTCAGCCCCTCCAGACTGCTGAGGTTGCTCAGACCGGTCTCCGTGGGGTTCCCTGTGCCCTCAGTGGCCACCCTGCTATGGCCAGGTCTGGTGGCTCTGGCCAGGCTAAACTATGAATACTAGAGTTGGCAGGGACTGATGCCTGCTCCTCTTGGCCTGGCTTGCTCAGTGTCCTCATCTAGAAGACAGAAAAGAGCATCCTGCCCCAGGATTCTAAGAGATACCAGTGGGACAAGTCATGTGGAGACCATTGGAGGGACACCTGGGTGGCTTGGTCAGTTAAGAGTCTGCCTCTTAGATTTGGTTCAGGTCATGACCTCGTGGTTGTGAGATCGAGCCCCATGTTGGTCTTGCTTAGGATTCTCTCTCCCTCTCTCTCTGACCCTCCCCAACTTGTGCTCCCCCACCCCTCTTGTGTGCCTGCACACATGCTCCTTCTCTCTCAAAAAAGAAAAGAAAAGAAAGCCACTGCAAACAGGCAGGCTTGTCCCCACCTGCTGCCCATGAGAGGCCTAGCACCGCACCTGCCCAGTAAGACCAGCAGCCACTTCAGAATGGAGGGTACCCCAAAACAACCAGAAGGTAGTTATTTTCAGGGAGACCAATTCTGAGATGGTGGTCCCACGTTATGAGCCCCCACCTCTAATTCTGGAGTTCACTCAAGGCTCAGATTCTTGTGAGCCAGCTGGTCCATCAGCCTTGGGCATAGCACAGGGTTTGTGGCAGGACAACTTGGGCAATTTTCTGTCACCACTGGAGACACAGTGTACCATCCGGAATCCCTAGACTCTTCCCCTGTCATGCCTGCCCTCATTCTCCCTGACCCTCCACCACCTTCCTTAAGAACCAGCTTCTCATGTTCTCTGCCCTGGAAGTTATTCACACCAAAGGAAGAAAAGCTGAAAGGTGTTACCTCCCCCTGCCCCAGAGGTTTTTAAATTTATGAAATTTATAGACATATTTCTGAGCAGAGAAACTGATTGACTGGTTGACTTGGCTGGGTTTCCCCATCCTGGCACCTACTGTAGATTCCCTTGATGTTGATGCCCAGTTTTGCTGAGCTCTCACTTACAAGTCCAGTGTCATGGCCCTGCCTTTGACCCAGCCCCACTGCCTTGAAACCCTGTAGCCTGAGGAGGCCTGTAAGTGGGACAGCCCAGCAATAACGAGTATCTCTAGCACCCCATTCTTGGTTTCTGAATGCCATTCTCCACTAAAAGGGACCGGGGCTGCCACAGAAGTACGAAAGCCTGGGACATTGTGCATGTGTTAAAAGGACATAGGAGCCAGCTTCAAGAGACTGAATTTGGTCAAATCTGGGACATGTTAAACATTAAAACAGTGATAATTATGGATTATCTCCCATATAATAAAATAATCCATGAGGCATACTGATCTAAACATAAATGGGGAAGAAGGGAAAGCTCTCCCTAATAGGAAAATGCCAATGACAAATGTAAAAGGAATGGTGGAGTCAGGAAATTCATAATGGATATTCAGACCAGTGGATGAAAGCTTGATGAGGAGCAGGATGCTTCCTCTCAAAGTCTCCCCTCTCGAGTAATTAATTAGAAAGAGAAAATAGTAATTTTACAGTGGAGAAGCCTGGCAAACATCTTTACAAAACAAAAACCCTGCAACCCTGCCACTTAGGCTTCTGGAAGTCACCTACTAATGCTTTCTGAGAGTGACCTACGCCCCTGTGTACTCAGCAACTTGTGCTTAGTGACTATCTACCTATGCCAGGAGCCTGAATACACCTGGATCCAGCCCAGATACACACTACTACAGTAATTACTGGCCAAAGAACTTTCAACTAAAAAATAAAAAATTACAATATAAAAATTAAAAAACAAAACATATTTCCTATGGGCGACCACCTGCCGTTGGCTGTGAATTTCTGCCAAGGTGCATGAGCTCAAGCAAGTTTCTTAACCCCTCTGAGCTTCAATCTTTCATCTGTTTAATGAACCAGCAGTTCCATTCCTGGAGAAATGAACACACATGTCCACACAAAGTCTTGTACATATATGTTCATTACTGCTTTTTTCATAATAGCTCCAAAATGGAAACAGCCCAAATATTCATTAACTGGTTAGCAGAACAATGATAACGTTTCAGAAGCATTATGCTAAGTGAAAGAAGACTGTCACCAAAGGACTACATGTTCTGTTATTCCATGTAAATGAAAGTCTAAGAGGGGAGTCTGCTGGTTCAGTTGGTTGAACATTTGACTCTTGATTTTGGCTCAGGTCATGATCTCAGGGTCCTGGGATCAAGCCCTGACTCGGTCTCCATGCTGAGCATGAAGACTACTTAAGATTCTCCCTCCCCTTCTCCCTCCCCCTTCTCCTCTCCCTCTCCCTCCCTCTCCCCCTTTTTCCCTCTCTTTCTCTACCTCTCCCTCCCTGTCCCTCCCCCCCATTCCTCCCCCTCTCAAATAATGAATGAATGAATGAATGAATGAATGAAATAAAGTCTAGGAAAGGTAAGACTATAGTGGTCAGTGGTTGCCAGAGGTCAAGGGTAGAGGATTGGCTGCAGAGTGGTGGCAGAAATGTTCTGTGGTGAACACTGTGATGTTGGTTACAACATTGTTATACTTTTGTCAGAACTCACCAAATTGTACAGGTAAAATTGGTGTCTTTTATTGTGTGTAAATCAAATCTAATAAAACTGATAAAAAATAATACATTACATTGTCATTGTAAGGGTTAATAGGATGATAGATACGCAAAGACCAAGTTCATTGCCTGACCACAAGAGGAGTACTAAAATTATAACTGTTACCCTGTCCACAGTCTTTGGCATAAGCAAGGCCAGTGTGTAGGCAAGGGGCCCTCCCAGGGGAGCCACCCTCTCAAGACATTCTGCAGCTAAACCGAGTAACCAGATGGAATTAAAAAAGCACACGTTAGAGAAGAGATGCCACGAGACCCACACAGGAGGCTGTCACCACCCTGGTGCCCCTGGAACAGCTGAAGCCCCAAGGAAATGGACACGCACCCCCATCTGAGGAGCCTCCCTCTGCCATCCTCCTGGTTCGGTGTCAGGAAGTCATGTCCTGGCACCACCACCGCCCTTACCCGGCTGGAATGGTAAAAGCCCATCCTATCTGCTGCCACCGCCCACACCTTCTGCACCTCCCTCCCCCCTGCCTTGCACAGCCTTGTCCCATTCATCGCCCAGGCAGAGCATCCACCCCTAGGAATCCACCCTGCAGTCCACGTTCACTCTGGTCTGGAAGCTGTTAGCGTGAGGACCAAACCTACTGCCCCAGGAGACACTGGAAGGAAGGCGGAGGGGTGAAAGGGAGAAGCAAGAAACAGGCCGCACTGTTACAGCAAGAGACCTAGCTGTATTTAGATATGTTATGTCTTGTTGCTTGGCAACCAGGGCTCAGCCCGTGTGCTGGCTAGGGAAGAGGGGGTCTCTTTGTTGGAGCTGCTTGCAGTGACTCATCGCTCCGTGCTCTGGCCCCTAGGACTAGGTTAACAGGCAACGTGGTTTCAGGCTGGGTGCAGGTGGCAGGGCTCTGCTTGCTGTGGAATCAAAGCTTGGAGCAGCACCAGCTCCTCAAAGGAGTGTGGGCAGCAGCCAGACCACCACGGGGCTCCTGGTTCTGCTAGCTGGGTATGCTTGGGCAAGTCACTTAACTCTTCCCACCTCAGCCTCTTCATCTTTAAAAGTAGACTATGAGGGGCCCCTGGGTGGCTCAATTGGTTGAGCATCTGACTCTTGATTTCTGCTCAGGTCATGATCCCAGGGTCGTGGGATTGAGCCCTGCATTGGGCTCCATGCTCAGTGCTTAAGATTCTCTCTCTCTGTGTCCCTCTGCCCCCTCTCCTGCTTGCCCTCTCTCTCTCTAAAACAAATTTAAAAAGTAAAAGGAGACATTAAGAGTGACTTCTGGGGCGCCTGGGGGGCTCAGCTGGTTGAGTGTCCAACTCTTGGTTTCAGTTCAGGGCATGATCTCACAGTTCATGAGTTCGAGCCCCGTGTCGGGGTCTGTGCTGACAGTGTGGAGCCTACTTGGGATTCTTTCTCTTGCTGTCTGCCCCTCCCCCCCACACGCATGTATGTGTGTGTGCTCGCGCTCTCAAAATAAACTTAAAAAAAAAAAGAGTGACTGCTCATTGGGGGTTTACAACAGATTTCAAACACATTAACTCATCCACACTTATGTCCTCTCTCCACTGGACAATGAGGAAACTATATGTAGTCCAGGGCAAAATTAACCAACTTTCCTAAAGTCACTTAATTTGTACATGGGGGAGGTGGAATTCGAACCCAGGTCTGTGCAGTTCAGTGTGCTATATGTCTTTTCACTGTGGCACCTCACGTCGTGCTCAAGTGCCTTGACAGTGTCAGGGACTGAGTTCCCAGGCTCAGGCCAATGAGATTCTCCAGGGCAGTTTCTCAGCACAGAGGGTTGGAGAACTCTCTCTGATGTCAGGGCCATGTCTTTAGTTAGAAAAGCGCCCACAGTCCCTGCACCCCAAGTGGGTGTGGGGGGGTACAAAGCCACCTTCGTGCCTCGGCCCACCTGCTCTTGCTGTCAGCAGTGCAATAGAAACTGCAGCTTCCCTTTTCTATACCTGGGTCACCTCACAGCGTGTCTTCCAAGCACTACAGTGTCAGATTCTGTGGTTACAGGATCTTCCAAGCACCACCAGTCTCCTGTGGTTACAGGAGTCAGTGTAAAGGATACAAATCTCGCCATACAAATACCGCTTCTCAGAGCACATCCCTGGCCCCTGTTGGCCATAGGATGAAATTTTGACTCCAATGGGTGGCAGACAGAAAAAGCCTCCATCATGGGGCCCCTCCTTGTCATTCCCATCACACCCTGCACTCCAGGCCCCATATCCTCAACCTGCCCCACCTCGGGGTCATGGCAGGTCCTCTCAGGCCTGTGGGTCCACCAAAGAGTGCCTTCTCCCCTCCTCCTACTCATTCTGCCAGCCTCCCTGCCATGCTCTGCTAAGGCCCTCCTGGCCTGCCCGTGCTGGGAGCTCCCAGGGCCCACTACAGCTCACCGATGCAGGTGATGCAGGTCGTGCCTTCCCCATACAGGGGAGGATGCTGAGGCCTAGGAAGGTGACTCTCCTAGGTCACAACCCCCTCCAACCAGACTGACAGCTCCCATGCTGTCCTCAGTAGCCCCACCCGCACCGGGTACACTTCTTACTGCAAGGTCCTCTCTGTCTGCTCAGCTGGGCTGTTCGTCTATCTGCCGCCCAGCGAAACTGAGAGCACCCTGAGCACAAGGCACTCACACCTTCATCTTGCATGCCCGCCTCTGCCTACTACCTTCTCAGAGCTTTTGCTGAGTCAGTGGTGAATGGACTGATGAAGGACAAAACATTTATTGCAAACAGCCTATGGTCTCCAACGTTAGGAATTGGGGGCTATTGAATAAGGGCAGGAAGTCTCTGGTTCAAGACCCTTAGTCTAATTTCATCCAGCTCTTGACACTTAAAAAATCTGCTCTCATTACTCAGACCTGTTTTCCTCAATAGCTATAAAAATGTAGCGTTGTATGACAAGTCATAAGTAAATGTCATAAGTAAAAAGTTCATCTTGAAAAGCCATAGCATTTGGGGCACTCAGTTCCCTTCTTAGGGCCAAGTTTCTCCATTTACATGATAAGAGGTTGGCCTGGAGGGGTGGTTTTCAAACTGAAGGTCCCAATCCATTCTTTAGTACGTTGTGAAATCAAACTAGCGGGAAATAACCTGCAAGGAATCGAAAGCAGCTTGCGTCATCCATAACAAGGAATGGATATTGCGTCATGAAATTTCAGGTTGCATATGTGTCTATATGTTAGGACATGTTGTAAACTGTACTTCTTATAGTGGGTAACATGCAACAGAGTTTAAAAGCCACACTCCCACAGTGCCCGGGTGGCTCAGTTGGTTAAACAGTTAAGCATCTGACTCTTGATTTCAGCTCAGGTCATGGCCTCACAGTTCGTAGGGTTCGAGCCCTACATTGGGCTCTGCGCTGACAGTGTGGAGCCTGCTTGTGATTCTCTCCCCCACCCCCTCTCTCTCTGTCTCTCTCTGCCCCTCCCAAACATGGGCATGCCTTTTCTCTCAAAATAAGTAAATAAATTTAAAAAAATAATCCGCACTCCCTCTGAGACCCAAGGATTTGGGACTGCCAACGCAGCCGGCCCCCCCGCAAAGACCCATTGCGGCTGGGTGAACCCCACTGCAACAGTCCAACCACATCCCCTGCATTGTTCTTCAATGTGAGAAAATAGATGCATATAGCCTCTGGTAAAGAAAAAAAAAATGGAAAGTAGGTCTTTTCTATACTACTTTTTAAAAAATTCATAAGAGTACTGATGCAAGGGAGAAAATAAAAGTCATCCTCTCCCTCTCAACTCCAGGCCCCAGGTGTACAAGCTCTGCCTGGAACTCAGTGTTCCTTGTTTTTAATTGACGTGTAGTTGATACACATGTTACTTTAGTTTCAGATGTACAACATGGTGATTCTGTAAGTCCCCATGTATGCTCACAAGTGTAGCTGCCATCCATCACCATGCACACCGTTACAGGACCATTGAGGATATTCCCTACGCTGTACCTGTTATTCCCATGACTTATTCATTTCATAAGTGGAAGTCTGTATCTCCCACTCCTCTTCACCCATTTTGCCCACCCCACCCCCAGCAACCATAAAGTTGTTCCCTATATTTTGGTTTGTTTTTTTAGATTCCACACGTAAGTAAAATCTATCTTATTTGTCTTTCTCTGACTTCCTTCACTTGGCATAATACCCTTTAGATCCATCCATGTTGTTGCAAATGGCAAGATTCCATTCTTTTTTATGGCTGACTAATATTCCATTGTGTATATACCCCATCTTCTTTATCCATTCATCTATCCATGGACACTTGGGATGCTTCCATATCTTGGCTATTGTAAATAATGCTACAATAAACATAGGGATGCATGTATCTTTTTGAATTAGTGTTTTCATTTTCTTTGGGTAAATACCCAGTAGTGGAAATAATGGAGCATATGATAATCCTATTTAAAAAAAATTTTTTTTAAGTTTATTCATTTTGAGAGAGACAGAGTAAGCGGGGGAAGGACAGAGGAAGAGGGAGAGAGAGAATCCCAAGCAGGCTCTACACTCACAGTGCAGAGCCCGATGGAGGGCTTGAATCCACGAAATGTAAGATTATGGCCCGAGCTGAAACCAAGAATCAGACACTTAACAGACTGAGCCACCCAGATGCCCCTGGTAATCCTATTTTAGTTTTTTGAGGAAACTCCACACTGTTTTCCACAACGGCTGCACCAATTTACTTTCCACCAACTGTGCATGAGGCTTCCTTTTTCTCCACATCTTTGCCAACACTTGTTGTTTCTTGTGTTTTTGATTTTAGCCTCAGAAAGGCCGTGATAGCTCACTGTGGTTTTGATTTGCATTTCCCTGATAATGAGTGATGTTGAACACTTTTTCATGTGTCTGTTGGTCATCTGTATTTTTCTTTGGAGAAATGTCTGTTTAGGTTCTCTGTATATTTCTAATCAGATGATTTAGGTTTTTGGTGTTGGGTTATATAAGTTCCTCATATACTTTGAATATTAATCCTTTATCGGATATATCATTTGCAACTATCTTCTCCCATTCAGCAGGTTGCCTTTTCTTGTTTTGTTGATGGTGTCCTTCTGAATCCTTCCTTTTATTTGCATCAAGGCCATGCTTCCCACAGGTGCTCCCAGCCAAGGATTGAGCTCCCTGCCTTGGCTGACTCTGCTCTGGGCTCTCTCTCAACCTCAGTATCTGTTTGTGTCCCCCCTTCTCCCCTCGACCCTGCACGGTTTGCCCTCTCCTTCCAAAGCTGTTCCAAAAGCCAGTTCAGGTTTGCATTTTCATTTAATCAAGTTAAATCTGATTTGTGCCTAGATCCTGCTTTCTGAATACCATTCTTCAGTGTAACAAACCGGGGCTCCTAGAGATTCTAGGGCTATGGCAGGAAAAGTCCCCAATGAGCCTGGAACATGTTGTGCCAAGCAGTAAGGAAGTGCTCAAAGAAGGATGGAGATACATCAAAGACCACAGGGCCAACTCAGAGGAGCTCTCTATAGCCAAACCTGGTACAATTTGAGCGAAAAATAGTAATAATGGATTATAACCCACAGAATGAAATAAAAATTCAAGACACTATCCCTAAAGCTATAAAAATAATGGACTAGGAGATGCCAAGTGACGTGTGTGCATTTTTTATTACTGTGTACTTCTGGCGACTATAGTTTGAAATACTATTTTTTACCAAGTTTTATAAAAATGCAGAATTTTGTTTACTTTTTTTTAAAGCTATGTTGTTAGCACACAGAACACGTCATTGTTGTTTTGGGGGAAAGGCTTATGTCACTAATAAATACCTCCAAAATTAGATTGATACAGGAAGAAAAACACTTTTCCCTTTTAGTTTTGAGAAACTTCCTCTTGGTTCCCGGGAGGAGGGATTCCTTGATGTTGACACATGTAAGCCACCTTGGCACAGACGCCTTGTGGTGTGGAAAAACTAAAATTCATTTTTTATGCCCTCTTCCCCCTCTCCACCTTCAACTTCAATGGGACCCCAAGCAATGGTTCCCAGTGTGTCAGGCAATCTGGACTTTCCAGTGTTACCATGGAGATGGTATCTGTTAAAAGAGTTCCTTTTTTAGTTTGTGGGTCTTAAGATTGATAATTCTGTCATTTTCATTTCATTTCCTGAAAGTCGGGGTCGGCTTGTGAAAAGTTGTTAAACAACATGCTAGATGTGAAATGTCAGCCCTCACTCTGATATTCAGAGCACCAGATGAAGACTTCACAGGGTTGCAGAGAGGCGTTCTGATTTGGTTAGTCCATTGAAGAAGGGAGTCTGAATGTTGTATGCTGTTAATGACTGTCTCCCCACGTCCTGCCTGAAATACCATGATTGTTTATGAAAAGTGTCTTTAATAAAGCTGGATACAGTTTGGCTTGCAATTAAAAAAGTAATAATAATGGACTACATAAATGGGGGAAAGCTACAGTTCCTTTTTACAGCAGAATTGCCATTAATAAATGTAGAAAGAACAGTGGAAATAGAAAAATCACTATTTGGTAAAAACCACAGTAATAACCACTGCAAACAAGAATCAAGGGATACTAAAGTTAGTGGGAAAAAGGATGAAGTGGGGCGCCTGGGTGGCTCAGTCGGTTAAGCGGCTGACTTCGGCTCAGGTCATGATCTGACAGTCCGTGAGTTTGAGCCCCGCGTCAGGCTCTGTGCTGACCACTCAGAGCCTGGAGCCTGTTTCAGATTCTGTGTCTCCCTCTCTCTGACCCTCCCCCATTCATGCTCTGTCTCTCTCTGTCTCAAAAATAAGTAAACGTTAAAAAAATTTTATAAAAAAAAAAAGGAAAAGGATGAAGAGAACAGGGTATTTATATACTCATAGAGTATCTCCCCACAGGATGTTGATTAATTACAAAGGAAAACAGTAACTTTGTAGCAGAGAACCTCAGGAAGACACCAGTTTTACCAAATGATCAAAATTATTATGACCAGTAATTAGACACATCAACACCAGCAGATATGGCATCCTGAGAAGGGTACATCACTTCTGCGGTATTTTTGCCTAAAAATGCTTAACTTCAGTCTAGTAAGGAGAAAACAGTGAGGTTTGTCCTACAAAATAACCCGCCAGAGTGTTGCAGTGGCAAGGAAAGACTGAGGAACTATTCCAGATTGAAGATGAAGGTGACAGGACTGCTATCTGCCATGTGGGATTCTGAATGGGATCCTGGACTAGAAACGGGATGCTCATGGGACACTTGGCAAAATTCAAGTCAGATTAGTAGATGAATTCCTAGTATTAGATCATCATTAACCCCCTGGTTCTGGTCCTTCCACTGTGGTTAGATGAGACGTTAACATGAGGGCAGTCTGAGCAAAGGGTGCTATACTGGCAACTTTTTTTTGTAAGTCTAAATTTTCAAAATAGAAGACTGCATGCTGGTAGCCAGTGTCAAGAGGGGACAGACTATAGGATGGCAAATAACTTCCAACTAAACTTCTGACATGATCAGTTGTCAGCACTGCCCACTGCTGGGAATGTTAAGTATTCTGAGGCTTCCTTCACTGGGGGGGTGGG
>NW_024412395.1:3296132-3422700 GCF_014898765.1 Herpailurus yagouaroundi | reverse complement strand
CCCCCGGATGGAGTGAGAGGAAGATAGAATGCATGAACTTGGTGGTGAGTACAGCACTGTTACATGTGTTCCGGACACCTTTTTGTAGGCTTGAAATGTTTTTATTTTTATTTTGAAATGTTTTTATTTTTATTTTTTTAATGTAGTTTTATTTTCTTTTTGTTTATTTTGAGAGAAAGAGAAAGACCCCACTTGCTCAAGGGCCCTTGGTCAAGAGTAGGGGAGGGACAGAGAGAATCCCAAGCAGGCTCCCCTATCAGCACACAGCCCGACACAAGGGGCTTGATCTGAAAACGTGAGATTTCTAAGCCAAAATCAAGAGCCGCGGCTTAACTGACTGAGCCACCCAGGTGCCCCAACTTGAAATGATTTTAAATAAAAAATTTAAATTAATACGTATGTGACAGATTTCAAACAGCACTTAGGTAGAGTGAAGAGTAAGTCCTTGTCCCCAATTCCTCCCCTCCTCTCCCACCCCCAGGTAAATGCACGTCAGGTAGAAACAAACAGATATGTGTATTTATTGTTCAATAAATGGAAGTTGAGAGCTCTCTCTTAGGTCAAGGGCATCTAGGGGAGTCATGAAGACTGAGAGCCAGGAAGCCTCTGCCAACAGGTGAAGGAGGCCTTTCCTGCTGCTGTGCTTTGTGCTGAAAAAGAGAAAAGACAGCTATGTCTGGATACCATCAAACACGTCTTTCGTATTGCAGCTTGCACCCTATGAGTGAGTCATAAAATTAGTTTAGTGTTTCATGCTCGTTTTTATTTTTTAATTTATTATTTAAATGTTTATTTATTTTTGAGAGAGAAAGAGAGAAAGCAGGGGAGGGGCAGAGAGAGAGAGAGGGAGACAGGAGACAGAATCCCAAGCAGGCTTTACTGTCAGCACAGAGCCTGATGTGGGGCTTGAACCTGCCAACAGCACGATCATGACCTGAGCCGAAATCAAGAGTTGGACACTTGGCTGACTGCGCCACCCAGGCACCCCGTGATGATCGTCATTTGTAAAAAAACAGAAGAGAGGAACAGACGATGGTAGGAGTAATCACCTGTAATAGGTGAAACTTAACCTTTTTGTGAAACTTGGCTGCAATGTAAAATGTATTTCTTACTGAGGACAGAGGTTTAAAAAAAAAAAAAATTGCAAAAACACTGCCTTAAGCCACAACTGGCCTAAAGCCAGAACCTGGATCACCAAGACAGTCAGCCGCAGGCTGAAGGTGATGGGGCTTGTCAGAGTTCCTGGGAGCAACAAGGCAATAAATGTGCAGGCCTGACTTCCCTGAAACTTTGTGTAAGGACTAAGCTGGTTAATGGGTAACCAGGAGCACAAGGCTTAGCTCCAAGCAAGCGTGTGGTCCCAGGGGACCCCATCACACCACATAGGGTAGAGCTCTGAAAGAGTGTACAGAAGAATCCTGGGTCCCCAGGCTGCAGGGAGGAGGCCCCTGCCCCAGGGCACAGCAAGTTCAGCGAGGACAGAAGGTGGCCTGAGGCCTGTGAAAGGCTCTCCTGCTGGGTGGACAAACACTGGGGTAAGGCTTAGAGGGCTGGAATGGCTCCCCAGGGTGGGAATCCCCCACCCCCGCCCCAGAATGTGCTCTCCAAGGACAGTGTTGCCTTAATTAAGAGCCAGGGCCTTGAGCACCCCTGGAATGTGGACCGCAAGCGTGTAAAGGTAGACCTAGTAAACACTTAAGGCTTTGGGGGCCATACAGTCTGTCATAATTGCCCAGTACCAATGTCCTGAAAGCAGTCATGGACAGATGTAACACATGAGCGTTGCTGTTCCAGTACAACTTTTCATGGACGCTGAAATTTGACGTTTGAATTTTATATAATTTTCACTTGTTACAAAATACTAATCTCGTCGTATTTTTCAACAATAACAAAATGTACAATCCATTCTTGGTTCCTGAGCTGACCGAGAACAAGGCAGGCCAGATTTGGCCGGCAGGCCAAAGGTGGCGAACCCTTGCTTTGGACATTGCCCTTCCTCCCTTCCCTCTCTCCCTCCTTTCCTCCTTCCCTCCACCCTTTCCCCCTCCTTCCTCCTCCCCATCCTCTTCTCCTCCCTTCCCCGCCCTCCCTCTCCCCCCTTCCCCTCCCGCCACCTTCCTTCCCCCTCCCTCCCTCCCCGCCTCCCTCCTCCCCGCCTCCCTCCTCCCCGCCTCCTCTCTACCTTCCTCCCCTCCCCGCCCCCGCCCTGCGGCCCTCACCCCGGCCCAGACGCGGCGCGGTCAGGGGGCGCTGACTCACCGGCTGACTCAGCGGGAGGGCGGCGGGGCCCCGGGCTTGCTGGCGACGAGGTCGGCGGCCGCGCTGGCAACGGGAGAGGACACCCCGCCGCAGGACGGCCCTTCCGGCTTTGGCTTCCGATCCGCGCGGAGCTCGGCATAGGATGGCCCGGGGGACCCGGGGCGCCGGGGGATGGCAGGGGCGGGGAGGGAGACCCGGCCGCGCGAGTCCGTTCGGGCCGCCCTCCCGCCCGGAGAGGCCGGCGTGCCGCGCTCCTCCGCTCTTCCCACGCCCGCGACCCGAGGTCCGGCCCCGCCGCCTCCAGGCAGCCTTCCCAGAAGGCCTCTTTGGGGCCAAGTTACCTGGGCCACCTCCGTCCTGGCACCTTCGGCCTGGCTCTCGGCCGGCCTGTTATGGGTCTGGCTTCCTCGCCACTGTGAGCCTCTTGGGGATGGCGGCCGGGCCTTAGTAGGCTCTGCATCCCTAGCGTTAAACGGAACTCAGGCGAGGAGGAGGTGGGACGTGTGTTCGCGTGAACAGTTTTAGAGAGCCACGTTGGGGCCCAGCCGTACCAGACTCCTCAACCCGTGATAATCTGTAAAAAATAATTATACGTGTGTATGTATTACTTTAACATAGAAATATGAAAAATAGCTTATTTGGAATCATTTATTAGAATCATAAATATGAAATATGAAAAATCGGTATTTACTGGAAATGATATATCCTATATTATTTACTTTTGTGTTACATAAATGCTATTATTTAGACAGAACAATAGGATTATTAATGGCAATTAATAGTAGTAGGACTACTTTGTGAGAAATACAAAAATAGTTATATGATGTTTTTATTCTCTGATGCAGCAATTTATTTTAACTCATTATTGGATACTTAAAATTTGTATTAAGATACATACATGTAAAAGACTGCATATGGTATGATTCCATGGCATTCTTCTATGATAATTTACAAAAGGCAGAAGTACGGAGACAGTGAAAAACCCCTGCCAGGAGTTGGGGGTGGGGTGGGGGGCGGGGCAGGGAGAAATAGATGAAGCAGAGATGATTTTCAGGCAGTGGAAATACCATGTGGGATACTATAACGATGGACACATGTCATTATGCATTTGTCCAAACCCCTAGAATGTACCACATCAAGAGGAAACACAAATGTAAACTAAGGACTTTGGCTGATTATGATGTGTTAAGGTAGGTTTGTTAGTTTAACAAATGTACACTCTGGTGGAGATGGTGATGGGGGGGCAGGAAGGCTATGCAGTGGGGGTGGAGAGTTGGGGGGGGTATATGGGAAATCTCTGTACTTTCCCTTCAATTTTGCTATGAACCTAAAACTACTCGACAAAAATAAAGTATTAAAAAAAAAGATACATACATGTAAGACTTTTTAAGAGGAGAATGTAAGTACAGTAGGACTAATTAAACATATTACCAATATTTAAAAATAGCAATGATATTTCTGTCCTATGATGCAGTGGATATTTTTACCTCTTTCTGTTTTCTTGCGCAGCCTTTAGGAAACCCTTCTTTTATGTAGTGGTCTAACTAGGTATGGCCAAACATCATATGCTTTGACTTGTAGTGCTGCGTTTATTAAGCCCACATTACACTAATGCGTGCTGTCAGTCCAGTGTGATGGCATCAAGGTACCGATCCTCTCAACGAAATCATTTGAGCATGGAATACTTTAGATCTTACTAACAACAGCAGGTTTTTAGACTTGTAGGGATTAGCTTCCAGCTCTCCAAAAATGCCCATCCTCTTTGTATCTGTAGGCTGGTTTTGTAGACCAGCTGTTCTGTCAGCCCCTTTGCATCAATAAATTCAACACCTAAAGTTGCATCCTTTTTAAACATTTTGAAGCACCCTGCGTGTCATACAATTACAAAATGTAATTTTGTAATCTCTCTCTCCTTCTCTGTGTGTGAAAATGGTTTTAAAGCAGAGATATTTGAGCTTATGATATTAAAGTTGGATTACAAATTCCAGTCTTAGTAAAGAAGTGAGAAAGTCCTGTTTAAATTGGTTGTCCTCTTCCAGTGACATTTTGTTTTACTTCCCCAAATCTGAGTCATTTTTTATTACATGAGTTTTTGTTATTTCCTACACAGAACATTGAACACCTCAGGTGCTGTCAGTTCATCCTTTTTCAGGATCCTTCTGGCCTCTTCAAAGATCATCAGTTTTGGAAAGAACCATTTGTAAATTTCCACTTGAATGCAATCCTTTTCTCCATTCTCATTCTCAATATGTTTTCAAATTAGAGGACATTCTTCTTGTCCTACACTTTGAAAATATGATTTGATGGTAGCCTAACTTTTTAAGATCTCTTCCATGACTGGCGGTGATGACAGCCCTCTCATAGGCACATATGTGTAAAGGAGACCATCTCCTTCCACTTCTAGAACATCAAATAGCTCATTAAGTGCTTTTGTATATTTTGAAGAAACTGAGAAATAACCAAACCTTTCATTGGGAAAGCCTCAATATCATAGGAAGCAAACCACACTCCATTACCCATGTGTGCAGGACATTCGGCAGGTAAGACCTTTTCATTTTCTTTGGTAATGGTTCATAGCCCGAACAGAATTTGCAAAAATTGACATTCGCACCGTCTGTCAAATGTGCAGGGAAGCAGTGCTTCCTTTGTATATCATCAACATTTAAAATTTTTTTCCTGAAGTTTCATTAAAATCTTCCCGGAAATCAAAAAGACCATTTGAAACTCCACTTTTCAAATCAAAGTGCTTAAGAGGTAGGAGAATCTTTCTTTATTGCCATGGTTGGACTCAGTCCTCTGTATACTATGGAAAGCATGATTGTTGCCCTGTAAAGGGGCAACACATCTGTTATCAAAATTTTATCTGTGGTTCACCCACAGGATATTTCAGGTACAGCCTCTGAATGAGGAAATGTAACTTTACTTGGTGTCATAGAACAATCAAAGGAGCAATATATTCATTCATATGGTACGCCCATGCTAATTCAGCAGCCACTATTTTTTTTTTTTTTAATTTGAGGGGGAGAGGGGGCAGAGGGAGAGAAAGAGAGAATCCCAAGCAGGCTCCACACTCAGCTCGGAGCCTGATCCAGGGCTCCATCCCACAACCCTGGGATCATGACCTAAGCTGAAACCACGAGTTGGATGCTCAACCGACTGAGCCACCCAGGTGCCCCAAGCAGCCACTATTTTCAATTGAGAATTGAGGTCTTTGGGGGAGACCAAAAAAAAAAAAAAAAAAAAAAACCCAAAAAACCTCTTTTGATTAATTTAGAATTACTTGCCTGTTTCCTTGAGGACCTGTGAGAATCATCTTTTACATTCCTTTGTCCACCATGCTCACTCCCAAATTCTTCTCTCCATTTGGTGCAGTATGCCCTTTTTGATGATTTACCTCCCTTATCCAGCTGCCATTAAAATAACACAATCTCTTAGCTTTCCAAATAACCGTGACGTCTGGTTCATGGTGGCATTGATATTGTAATCATTCTCATTTTCATTATCTGAACTCTTAAAAAAAAATATGGTCACGATATTCACCACGTCAAGATCAAACTAGCACTGTCTAGATACACAGCATGATAGTTAACTCACAGGCAGAGCGGATGTCTGTGCTCCCAGTTACAGTGCACTTAGGTCATCACCAGGGTGGTGTGATAATAGGTGATGCGTGATCATTAACCGCAGGTCGCGGAGGTCACGGTTGTCCTCGTCAGCAGCAGATACTGGGGGAGTCCTGGGTCCATTTGGTACAACAACCAGTATCACCTTCAGCCCCTCTTTTTTGTGGTCACCTTTGCATTTTGTACCTTTTCCCTAACCTTCTGTATCTGTCACTGAAAACTGGGACTTTTCTCATCCCAGGGAAGAGTTTACCAGATGTAGGACTTCTGGTGCTAAAATCGGGACAGTCCCAGACAAACTGGGATGGCTGGTCACCCCAGCACATGCTTGTCGAATCAGGAAATAAGTCTAAGATAAATACTGTATGATCTCACTTACATGTAGAATCTAAAAAAACTGAACTCAAAGATTAAAAAAACAGATTATTGGTTACCAGAGGTGGGGGTGAGGGGTACAGTGGTCAAATGGTACAAACTTCCAGCTATAAATAAGTTCTGGGGATGTAATGTGTAACATGGTAACCATAGCTAATCATTCTGTATTGTATTTATGAAAGTCACGAAGGCAGTAGGTTTAAAAAATTCTCATCACAAGAAAAAAAATTATATCCATGTGAAGTGATGGACATCAACTAAACTTACTGTGGTGATCATTTTGCAAAGTATACATATATTAAATCATATTGTATGCCTTTATCTAATATAATGTTATATGTTAGTTTTATCTCAATAAAACTGAACAAAGTCTCAATAAAAAAAATCAATTGTATTTCTATATGCCAGTAGCACACAGTTTTAAATTGAAATATGTAAAATGCCATTTGTGATAGCATTTTTAAAAACACAAAATAAGTAGTGATAAATTTAACAAAATATGTTCAGGGTCTATATGCTAAAAGCTACCAAACACTGGTGAGAGAAATTAACAAAGACCTAAGTAAATGGGGACAAATACGACACTAATAGATCAGAAGACCATTCTTAAGATGTCTGTTCTCCCCGGATTGTTCTATAGAATCAACTCAATCCATTCAAAATCCCAGCAAGCTATTTTTTTTAATTTTTTTTTTAATGCTTAGCATCATTAGTGATCAGGGAAATGAAATGAAATACTACCACACACCAGTAGAATGACTAAATATAACAAAATTAAACCAAAAGCTGACCACGCCAAGTTCTGGGAAGGATGCAGAACGACTAGAACACTCATATTTTGCTTGTGGGAACACGAAATGGTATGGCCACTTTATTTAACAGTATTTTTAAAATTTATTTATTTATTCTTTTTTTTTTTTTTAATTTTTTTTTTCCAACATTTTTTTTTTTTTGGGACAGAGAGAGAAAAAGAACGAACGGGGGAGGGGCAGAGAGAGAGGGAGACACAGAATCGGAAACAGGCTCCAGGCTCTGAGCCATCAGCCCAGAGCCCGACACGGGGCTCGAACTCACGGACCGCGAGATCGTGACCTGGCTGAAGTCGGACGCTTAACCGACTGCGCCACCCAGGCGCCCCTATTTATTTATTCTTGAGAGAGATGGGAGGGAGGGGCAGAAGGAGAGAGAGAGAGAAAATCCCAAGCAGGCTCTGTGGAGCCCAACGCGGGGTTTGAACTCACAAACTAGGAGATCCTGACCTGAGCGGAAATCAAGAGTCAAACGTAACCAACTGAGCCGCCCAGGTGCTCCTGTTTTTGTTTTTTAGTAAGAGTAAACATGTACTTACACATAACTCAGCAATCCCATTTATACATATTTGCCCAAGAAAAATGCAAACAACTCAGCAGTCCCATTTATACATATTTGCCCAAGAAAAACGCAAACATAGCCACACTAAGTCCTCTACATGAATGTTCTAGAAGTTTTATTAATAACAGCTAAGAACTCACTAAGGAATCTACTCCTGAAATCATTGTTGCACTATATGCTAACGAATTTGGATGTAAATTAAGAAAAATAAATAATAGCCAAGAAGTGGTGAATGGGTAACCAACTGTGGTATATCCATATAATGGAAACTACTCAGCTACAGAAACTAGTGATACCCATATCCACATGGAAGAGTCTCAAAAGCTTTATTTTATGTTGAGTGATAGAAGCCAGTCGTAAAGTCTACATACTGTAGGACTCCATTTATATGCCATTCTAGAATAAACAACAGAGTCCAGATCAGGGGTTGCCAGAGGCTGCTGGTGGGGCACAGGGGAATTTTCAGGGTGACAGAAATGTTCCATATCATAATTGTGGTGGTTACACTATTACATACATTTGTCAAAACAAACAGAATGGGGGGCCTGGGAGGTTCAGTCGGTTAAGCAACTGACTTCGGCTCAGGTCATGATCTTGCAATTCGTGAGGTCAAGGCCTTTGCCGGGATCTGTGCAGACAGCTCAGAGCCTGGAGCCTGCTTCGGATTCTGTGTCTCCCCATCTCCTTGCCCCTTCCCCACTTGCACTGTCTCTCTCTCAAAAATAAATAAATGTTTAAAAAAATTATAAAAAGCTAACTTTATTGTATGAAAATTATTCCTCAAACTTTTTTTTTTTTTTTTTTTTAAAGAATCTGTGAGTCATTGTGCCATTGACATCAGGCTGCATCCATCCATCTCCACTTGTTAAAGGGGAGCTCCCCAGGGCCTGTCCAGTTTCTCTCTTCCCTGCCTGACCTGGGCTGAGCCCTGAGCAGCTCCAAGGCTTTCCTGCAGGAGGGAAGGGATAAGACGCCGGGGAGCTGGCGAGAGCCTGCAGCAGTCCCATGAGCCTCCATCCCGCCCCTCTGGTCAGGAGGGGTAGCTCAGGTTGGGTTCTGCCACCCATGCAGGTCAGAGAGTCAGAGCCAGTGCTCTGGAAGAGTACACCCCAGCCCCGGGGAGATTGGGGCCTCTGGATGCTCTGAGCCCATCGCTGCTGAGCTGCCCCACACAGGGCAGCTGTCCCTGCCTCTCCCTGTCCTGCCTCTCCTGCCCCACCTCCTGCACACCTTCACGGGCACTTATCAACAGGGACACCCACTTTCCCCAGGGTTCTGATCCTCACAAGCTTCACGTGACACCTCCCTGTCTCTCTAGGATACTGGGGGGAGCCAAGAGAGGACATTGGTGTTGACTGATCACCAAAGTCTCTGTCCACCTTGTAGAAAATATTTAATTCAATCCTCATACCAACCACCTGAGGTGCACACTAGTCTTGGCCTCATTTTACGGATGTGGAAATTGAGGCTGAGGGAGCCAAGATGAAGTTTAAACCCGTATGCGCCTGACCCCGAGGATGACCATGCTGGAGGCCATCTCATGGTTTTGCGCCACACCCCCCCACACCCCGCCCCGCCCCACCCCACACACCTTTGCTTCTTATGTCTCTGCCTGTGTCCTCACAAATGCAGCGAATACCCTGCCAACGGAGGTCCTTCCTCGCTCTCTCATTCACGGCTGTGATGCTGTGGCATCTGGAGTCAGCCTGACTTCGGGCCAACAGGGGTGACTCACACCTGGGAAGGAACACCCCGGCGGCGACAAGGCAAATCGGCAGTGCCCCCCAAGCCAGGCGAGGCGGCCCCTTGGAACAGCGGCCTGGACCCTCCCTCAGGACCAGAGGAGCGGCCCGGATGGAAACCGGTTTCCTGGAGCACTGACCCCTGGCTTCGCGGCAGCACTCCTCAAGTGATGGCGGCCTTTCAGCCAGCACAACTCAGGGACTAGCTGATGGTGGGGACCCTTCCCCTTCCAGGGAGGTCGTCCGGGTCCCCTGCGCTGCCAGCCAGCGAGGAGCCCAGGAGGCAGGCTCCCCCACCGTGGTGCCCCAGCAGGCGGACAAGCGTGAAGAACCTCTGCCCTTCTCTGGGCAGCCTTCGGGGCCTCCGCAGGTCCCTGCATCCTTCACTTGTCCCACCGCAGCTGCCTTGGCTCTCCCGGGAGCCAGGGCTTTGGGCCTCCGGGTGGGTGGGGCTGTGAGCACAGCAGGCAGGGGCCCTTATCCACGTTCAGGACCAGCGTGGGCGCCCTAGGTAGGCTTCACCCGGCAATGAACGTCTTCGCTAGCTGGGGCGGGGGGGGGACAAGTGGCAGGTGAGGACTCTGGTGGGGCAGGGAAGGAGGGGGGGTCTCAGTGAACACCCACTGTGCCTGGCGCTGGGGGGCAGCAGGAAGCGGAGTGGAGGAGAGGCCAGCCTAGAACAGTGTGCACTTAGAAGGGCGACACCAGAGCAAGGATGGGGCGCGCTCCACCCTCTCATGTGGTCAAGCATATGGTCTCCGTGCTTCCTGCTGAGTCCTGAGGACCGCGTGTCCCCTTTTCAAAGCAGCTGCCACAGACCCTCCCACATGGCCACTGGCTCTCCACTCCCACAGGTTCCCTTCCAAGTTCTACTCCCTCCTCCTCCTCCCCCTCCCTTCCACCCCTCCCCATGCCAGCACCTCCCCTGCTGTTTGTCTCCTTGCCCCCTCTCCCTCTCCTCCTGAGGGCCCTTCCTCCATTACCAGGGTCCTGCCAGTCCTGTGACCTCCAGCTGAAGCCCCACCTCTTCCAGCAGCCTTCCCTGGCCACCCCAGCTTGTGCCGGTTTCCCCTCACCCCGTTCTTTGCCTTCTCAAGCGGCTGTGCGGGCAGCACGAGGGCTTGTAGCCCCACAGCCCAGGCATGGTGCTGCACCCACCTAGGTGGCCTCCCATGGTAGGATCCAGAGCTGCCCCAGTCAATTTAAGGGAAGTTAAGGAAAGAGGCGGGTTTCCTAGGAGAGGAGAGGACCCTCAAGAGCCTAAAGCCAGGATGTGCCCACTCAGGAGGTAGGGGCCTCGCCTTGCTGCTCCCTCAGCTTCCTGGGTGTCTAAGGTCTCCTGTCTCTGCCTCTCTCACTCATCTGTATCTTCCTCCTCCTCAGCTTCCTCTGCTTTAGGCCCAGACACAGACGCCCAGGCCAGTGCTCACAGTGGAACGAGAGTTCGGAGGCCCTACTCCTGGGACCGAGGTAGAGAATCTGATCGACCCCCGGGTCAGGTGACTTTCCTGTGCAGTCCCAGAGGTCAACGGGGGCAGGGTCACATGCCCCCTGCAGGGGCTCCAGCTTTGAGGGGTGTGGTCAAGTCCTCCGGTAGCCAGTTGGATATGGGAGAAATGGGTGCATGTCCCATATGGTGCATGCAGGGAAGCAAGATGCCTAATAAATGTTGGAAGGCTTAAGGACCAGCGCCAGGGCTCTTTCCCAGCATCCTAACAGCCTTTCTGGGACCCAGTCTGTTTTTCTCACTTGTTTACAAAAGCAGCCAAGAGGTGCCAGGAAGACCTGAGTCTACTCCAGGTCTGCCACTTAGCAGCTTGGTGAATTTGGGCAACGAATAAGAGATTTCTGAGTGTCCTCATCTGCAAAGGAGAGATTATACGAGTAGCCATGTGCCATTGTAGGGGGCAGCTATAGGGGTGACTGGAGCTGAGGGTCTAGCCCAGTGCCTGGCACTCACGTGGTAGGGACCCTGAGAGGCTTATCTTTTCAGCACGAAAATTGGAAATCGGGATAGTGTATCACTATGTAATTGACAGTGTTTTTTTCCCCCTTTTATACTAGCACATAAAATAGGTGCATCTTACAGTTAATGGCATCCTAGATTTGGTGAAATATGGGATCATTACCAATTGCGCAGGTCTGGGGAAAACTGCAATATATCTGGGTAAAAATGTCCCCATCTGCAACATAAGGACAAGGTCCCTCCTTTAGGCAGCCACTGTGAGGCCAAAATGAGACCACATCTGGAGACAGCTTGACAAGTGCTCCCTCCCTCCTGGTTGACACCAATTGGTGGACAAAGGTGGGCTTTGGGCAAACCAGGCCATCCTGAGCTGGGAGCCTGTTTGTTTATCTGTGGAGGGGGTGGCCAGCACTGAGGGCCAAGCAAATATTTGTGGTTATGGATTAACTCGAGGTCCAGACTGTCATGGCGGCAGGACGGCGACCTTGCAATTTCTCCCTGGCCCACCCCAGTAAGTCCCCTTCGAGGCAGGTCTGTGAGGGGGGTGGAGGAGGGATGGGCAGATGTGAAGTCTGAATCCTCCAGCCAGGGTTCGAGAGGCTGGCTAGAGCTTGGGCTAATGGGAAATCAGGGCTCTGCCACAAGGCCGGCCTGGGCGCTTGCTGGCATTCCTCAGGCCTGGGTGCCACAGTTCCAAGGGGCCTTATTCCCAGACTCTGAGGCAAGGAGAAGTCGTCAGAGGGCCTCCAGGGATGAAGGACATCGTCAGGGGCAGCTTGGAGCCCAGGAGCTGTCCTCCCCCACCTCACCCCCACCTCTAAACCTAGGGAGTGGGGAGGTTGCGGATGGGGCAGGCAGGCCTACCCCTGGGGCTTGGAGGCAGTGGAGGGCTCGCTCCTAGGTTTCCAGCTGGCAGGGCTACTTCTGGGGCTTTGTAGGGCAGCCGGTAGTTTGGGGCAGGGGCTAGGATTCTAGGCCTGGGGCCAGGTCCTAGCTCTGCTGTGTCCTGGCTGCGGGTTTTTAGTAAGCTACTTCACTCGTCTAAGCCGATATTTACTGAGTGTTTGCTGTGTACAAACCCTGTCTTTAGAGCATTTTACTTAATTCTCACAGTAACCCCAATAAGGCAGAAATGACAGCTTTTCTAACCATTTTACAAATGAGGAAACTGAGACAAGGAGCAGTTAGGTATCCTGCCCAGTATTGCTGTCCCGGAGCTGGGATTTGCACCAAGTGGTCTGACTTGGTGGCCTGGCTTCTGAACCATGTACCAATTGCTGGGAAAACACCATGAATGTCCAATAAATGTTAGCCTGGCCATCAGATCAGCAACGGCACCACCCCCTAACCCTCACCAAAGAACAGGACAAGGAAGGGCAGGAACATTCTGGGCTCAGCTGCCATGGCCCTTTTGTGCTGAGTCACCTTTGATCTTCCCCAGGACTCCATGCCCTTTCTTCCTTTTCTCTTCATCCCTCAGACTCTGGGGAAATGCTGTGACCTTAGCCCCACATAGGCAAGGACACTGAGGTGCCAGTGGTTCTCTGTCTAGGGAACAGGGACCCACCCCCCCAGCCTCAGTCCTTGCATTCAGCTGCCATTTGGGGGGCCGGCCAGCAGGCAGAGCAGGGCTGGTGGGGCTTCTGGAAGCTCAGGAGTCCTCCTCAGACAGGTGTCAGCAACTTCAAAATGTGGCAACTCTCAAGCCTCTTCCTGTTGGTGACCATCTGGGGAACTTCCGCCACACCAGCTCCTCCTGGTAAGGCCACGCTACTCCCTCCCTGGGACCCTCCGGGTCTTCACAGGCCCTCTTGGGCCGCACAAGGCCCTCACACCGCACAGCATCTCCTCTGGGCCTCATGGGGAGGTGAGACGCACACATGGGGAGGAAGTGACTGACAGTCCCCTGCAGGCCAGCTGTTGGAACCCAGCAGCTACTTCCTGGCAGGTGGAGGCTGCGGGGTGTGGGGGGGAGCTGTGACAGCAGACTACTGTTGTGACGCAGTTAGCCCTGGGGGTCATGTCCCAAAGCTCCTTCCTCCAGCCTGGGAGTAGGCCACAGAGTCCCCCGGGGCCTTTCCCCTCCACCCAAGTACTTGCTCCCTCAACAGCCAAAGCCAGGCCTGGCCACCACCCCACCCAGCTGCAGGGTGGCCTCTCCTCCAAGGCAGTGACCTGAGAGGTGACAGCCCTGCCCCACCCCTCCCTCAGCCCCCACAGCCAACAGGAAGAAACCAGGGCACCTCCTGAGGCCTGAGAGGGAATGAGTTGCCAGTGTCGCCCTCGCCCCAGGCACACCAGCTACTGTTGGCATTTGTGCCTGTTCTTGAGCTGCTCATCTGCCTGGGTCGGGGGGGGGGGGGGGGGGGTTCACTCCCACCTGTGGTCCACTTGGCTTCCCTATCCAGACTCTGATGCCTTCCTTTCCTGGCCTTTGCATCAGCCCCTCCGGCCTCTCTTCCTCACTTCCCTGACCTGGTCCTTCCATCCCAGCTGTCCCCAACAGACACCTCTCAGAGCTCTGGAGACAGGTCTGCAGTCCTCCAGTGGTGCCTGCCTGAGGGGAAGGCTGGGAAGTGCTCCTCCCTGCTAGGGAGGTCAAGGAGGAGCGGGGAAGGAGGAGGGACAGCATCAACACAGGGTTGCACAGGGGTACTCAGAGAGCAATGCCACCGACTGAACTTTGCAGTCTTGGTAATAACAGCAGCATGTAGCACTGGGTGCTCAGTTCTGTGTCAGGCCCTGTGCCATCTGACACCATTATTCCTCATGTTTGCATGAATAAACTGAGGGTTAGAGAGGCAAAGCCACCCGCTCAAGGTCACACATGGAGCTCAGGCTGGGTCCCAAGGGAGGGCTGCCTGGCTCAGCACACGAGTGGCCAAGTCCTCTGTCCTCCAAGGCCGGCCATCTGCTGCCTGTGGAGGAAGAGGGCAGAGGAGAAGGGGTCTTAAGTCTGGAGGGTCCGAGACAAAACCTCTCCTGGCTTCACTGGGCTCCCTGCAGTGCGGCCCCTACCCCAGCACCCACCCACCTCAGGCCCCTCCACCAAAGTGAGCTCCCCCTCCTCCCAAACCAGACTCAGTGTTCTCCAGCAGAGAGCTCTCCCACCGGGTGCTGCGGATCCGCAAGCGAGCCAACACTTTCCTGGAGGAGCTCCGGGCCGGCAGCCTGGAGCGGGAGTGCGTGGAGGAGATCTGTGACTTGGAGGAGGCCCAGGAGATTTTCCAAAATGTGGATGACACAGTAAGGCTGCAGCGCTGGCTGAAGAGGGCGGGTAGGCTGGTGGCCGGCGGGGGCCTGCAGGATGAGCAAGCTGGGGCTCCACTGCTGAGGCCCTCTTGGGAGTCGGGGAAGCCTTAGGCTGGGACAACAGTCCCACTGCAGGAAGTTCAGCCCACTCTCTGGCCACTCGCCACTGGCCACTACTGCCTCGCCTGTTCTCTGTGGCCAAAATGCCACCTTCTCTGCTTCCAGCCACGCACCTACCCATCAGGGTGTCTGTTCTGATGTCTGTTCACATGCACTTGCTCTGTGCCTCAGTTCAAATTCTCAAGGGGCTAAATCTGATTGCTCAGGGGATCTGAGGGAAGAGCCCATGTCCTCTCTGGCTCCCAGGGCTCTGTGGTGGCCCTAAGGTAGAAGAATGGATTGGTAAGAGAGGTGGCTCTCTGATACAGGACTCAGACCCTCCATCCCCAACGGCCTACTTGAACTACTAGGACAAAGAGTTGTGCTGCCACCAGGGGGCCCCTTCTGAGCTGTCTGTAGGGCCTTCCCAGGCTGAGGGGGAGCTCTGGTCTGCCCCTTTGGCTGCTACCTCGTGGCCTAGATCCCCACGGCCTCTTTTCCCAAATGGCTTCCTCGGCTGACGCCCAAAGGACTTTCTGCAGCCACCATCTGAGCAGATCACATCCCTCCCATGGCTCTCCCACCTCACCCTAAGATCTCCCAGGCCCCACAGAGCACAGCCACTGCTGCAGGGGCCTGCTGGTGTTAGGCATCCTGCAGTGGATCTCAGGTGTGGTGGCCCCAGACCAGCAGCAGCAGCAGGGACTTGGTTAGACCAGCAGACCTTCCGAACCAGCAATCAGCATCTAACCCAGAAGGTCTCAACTTTGAGAAGCTGGCTTAGGGAAAGACCATGAGCATGAGAAGTCCAGAAAAGCCTAAAGGAGTGATGGGGGCAGGAAGGAGGCTGAGCACCCTGCTGAGGGATTTGGGGTCCCTTCCCCTACAGAGGCTGTTGTGGTAGCAGACAGTCCAGAGAGCAGGCTTCCAGACGCAAAGGGGGTAGGGTGGGGTGAATGGGAGGTGGGGTGGAGATGGCAAAGGAGGTGCAGGCAAGGAGGAGTGTGGCCCTACCCTGGCTGGCCACCGGCCCGACAAGCCTTTCCCTCCCCTGCCCCACCTGGGTGGGACCCGGGAGGGGACCCGCGGGCTCCCCAGGCACACACGGGCTGACGGCCCCTCATGCTGCCCCTTCTCTCCACAGCTGGCCTTCTGGGCCAAGTACATCGGTGAGTGCGCTCTCCATCCCAGGCCTCTGTGCCCGTGCCCCCTCGGGTTCTTTGGGCCGCAGGAGGGACGGGGACGGGCTGGCGGCACCAGTGACACCCCTTCGCCGTGTCGCAGACGAGGACCAGTGCGCGGCCCCACCCCCTGATCACCCGTGCGACAGCCCGTGTTGCGGGCACGGCAATTGCATCGACGGCATCAGCGCCTTCCGCTGTGACTGCGACCCGGGCTGGGAGGGCCGCTTCTGCCTATACGGTGAGAGGGCCGGCCGCGGTAGGGGGCGGGGAGGGGGGGCGGGGGTATGGGCGAGCGGTCGGGCCCCGCGGGGCGGGGAGGGAGTGGGGACGGGAAAAGGAAGGGGGCCCCCGCGGAGCGGGGGGGCCGGTCGCGCCGCGCCACCGTGCCCTCCCGGCGCCCCCTCCCTTGTCCGCGCAGAGGTGAGCTTCTCCAACTGCTCGCTGGACAACGGCGGCTGCGCGCACTACTGCCTGGAGGAGGAGGGCGGGCGCCGCTGCAGCTGCGCGCCGGGCTACAAGCTGGGGGACGACCACCTGCAGTGCGAGCCCACGGGTGAGCCCCCCAACCCGGGGAGGGGGCGGCCCGGGGAGGCTTCGGGGGAGCCAGCGAGGAAATGCGCCACCCCTGCTCCGGGTGCTCGGTCCTGGGGTCCGTCCCAGATTTGGGGGGTGCCCCCACCTGCTCTTTTCCTCACTTACCTGCCTCCCTCCAGGTACCCCTGCTCACCTTGGGGACAATTTCCTGGAGGAGCATGAGCCCATAAGTCACTCATCTCCCAAACTGTGAGCGGATGTAGGGGGCCAGGCCTCTGGCATCTTCCTCCACTACTCCTGCTAGCTTTATTTTCTTTTTCTTCCTTCCTTCCTTCCTTCCGTCCTTCCTTCCTTTCTTTTTTTCTTTTTTCTTTCTTTCTTTCTTTCTTTCTTTTAATTTAATTTATTTTTTTAATTTACATCCACGTTACTTAGCATATAGTGCAACAATGATTTCAGGTAGTGCAACAATGATTTCAGGAGTAGATTCCTTTAATGCCCCTTACCCATTTAGCCCATCCCCCTTCCCACAACCCCTCCAGTAACCCTCTGTTCTCCATATTTAAGAGTCTCTTATGTTTTGTCTCCCTCCCTCTTTTTATATTATTTTTGCTTCCCTTCCCTTATGTTCATCTGTTTTGTATCTTAAAGTCCTCATAGAGTGAAGTCATATATTTGTCTTTCTCTGACTTATTTCGCTTAGCATAATACCCTCTAATTCCATCCATGTTGTTGCAAATGGCAAGATTTCATTCTTTTTGATTGTTGAGTAATTCTCCTTTGTGTATATATACCACATCTTCTTTATCCATTCATCCATTGATGGATATTTGGACTCTTTCCATACTTTGGCTATTGTCAATAGCGCTGCTATAAACATTGGGGAGCATGTGCCACTTCAAAACAGCACTCCTGTATCCTTAGGATAAATACCTAGTAGTGCAATGGCTGCGTCATAGGGTAGTTCTAATTTTTTGAGGAACCTCCATACTGTTTTCCAGAGTGGCTGCACCAGTTTGCATTCCCACCAGAAGTGCAAAAGAGTTCTCCTTTCTCCACATCCTCACGAACATCTGTCGTTTCCTGAGTTGTTAATGTTAGCATTCTGACAGGTGTGAGGTGGTAACTCATTGTGGTTTTGATTTGTATTTCCCTGTTGATGAGTGATGTTGAGCATGTTTTCATGTGTCGGTTGGCCATCTGGATGTCTTCTTTGGAGAAGTGTCTATTCATGTCTTTTGCCCATTTCTTCACTGGATTATTTGTTTTTTGGGTGTTGGGTTTGATAAATTCTTTATAGATTTTTGGATACTAACCCTTTATCTGATATGTTGTTTGCAAATATCTTTTCCCATTCTGTCAGTTGCCTTTTAGTTTTGCTGATTCCTTTACTGTGCAGAAGCTTTTTATTTTGATGAGGTCCCACTGGCTTTATTTTCTAAAGACACCTTGTCCAGTCTGGCATCCCATTTCCCCTTATACCTCTGGCTTCTCCTTCTTATACATTTTATCAACTTTGTATATGTACAAGGAAGTGAGAGTTTTACAACTGGTATAATGAATTCCAGCAGGTTGCTCCTCACCATGGGTCTTGTGTCATTCGACCTACAGTGCCCTAGGTGCACCCATATCTTCGGCCTCAGGGCACATTTCCTTAGTTATTTCTTTGATAATCTCCCTGCTGCTTTCTCTGTTCTCTCTTTTTGGACATCCTATTATTCAGGTCTTTTTCCTCTGGGTTGCTCTTTTCATTTTATTATCCTTCTATTTTCCATTTCTTTGACTTTGTGTTCTTTCAGGGAGTGTTCCACAACATATTCCAATCCATTTACTTAGAAGAAATGTCTCACTTTTTATTTTGAAATAGAGATTCACAGGAACTTACAAGGAAATGCCTGGTGGACCTGGTGGCCTGTGGGTGTTCCTATGAGGCCATTGGAAAGCCCAGGTCACCTAGCAGAATCCCTACTGCCCAGCCCCTCAGGTGTTTAGGCCATTTCCTGAGAGGAATCCCCCAGGTTCATGTTTTGGTGGGTCCAGCCTGCTGTCCAGCCCCCTGGAGTAGAGCAGGGAAGAGTCCAGCCCCCTGGAATGGAGCAGGGAAGCTGCAGATGTCTGGGTAACTCCCTATGGTCAGTCTTGCACATCACTCTTTCCTGTGGCTCTGCACAGTCTCTGGTTCCCCCTGTGCAGAGAATACCCCTATGGACTTCTGCAGGCTTGGAGAAGAGAGTCAAGCCACTGGGGGGTTGGCACAGAGGTCTAGGGCTTTAGTAGTTTCCTTTCCAAACTCAGCATTTCTGTCTGCAGTCCCACCTATACTGTGTTATTCGGAAGCACTGAGGCAGGGGGCGGTGGTGTTTGGTAATAAAAGCAGTCAACTCCTAGAATCCCCTATTACTGGCTGAGATTTTTGCTTTCTCAGATAGTCAGCTGCCATGTCTCGTTTCTGGAATTTTGTTGCTGCTGTCTCCATTCTCTGTCACTATGCAATCCCCCTGCTGATAGTTGCCCATTGCTCCTACAAGTCTAAATCTCTCAGCCTGGCATGCATGGTCCATCATGAGCAGACTCTGGCAGCCCTCCCAGCCCTCCATGCTCCATCACATGCTCTCTCCCCCTGGCAGAGGACCTTACGACTGTGCTCAGAGCTACTTTGGGGGCTCTCCAGGAACGCCCACCACTTCCTCCCCATAATCTCTTACCTGTGTTAAGAGCTTGGTGGCATCCCAGCATGAGACTTTACTTATGTATCTCAGGGATTACTCCCAGTGGCCCTGGGAATTCTGAGAAGTTTAACAACCTGACCAAGGACACACGGATGGGTAGTGATGCTGCTTGATCTGACTCTTGTCAGAGTCAAACAGAGAGGATTTTCAAGTTACTGTAACTGGGTCCCTAAGCATCACATATGCCTTTACCCCTACAATGGGGCAAACTAGGCTGCAGGCAGGAAGTTGACAAAGGTGGGGGGCAGTCTCAGGGAGCAGTACCCGGCAGGAGCTCACCAGCTTCCCCTACTTCAGTGAAGTTCCCCTGTGGGAGGCCAGGGAGGCGAATGGAGAAGAAGCGCAAGACTGTGAAACGTGACACAAGCCAAGCTGACCAAATAGATCCAAGGCTCGTCAATGGGAAGCTATCCGGATGGGGGGAGAGCCCCTGGCAGGTGAGAGGAGAAGCAGCCTCTTGGGTGAGGAATCACAGATCCCCTGCTGGGAGTTCCCCCACTCAGGATGCCCAGATGGGGAGGGGAAATGCTGCTTTTGCTTGGGGTGGGGGGCTGTGCTAATGGCGGAGCCATTTCAGGGAAAGCTGGGGGGAAAGCTGGAGGTACTTGATGGGGGATAGCAGCCAGGGCTGGATGGGCTGAGCACAGGGGCATGTGGTGGACGTACAGGAAGGCAAGCCATCATTTTACTAAAGAGCCAGAAAGATAATGCACTGCCAGTGACATTTTAGGCGGAGGCCCAGGGTGTTTTGCTTGGAGAGGTGAGAGGTGGGAGAGGAGAGGTGAGAGAGGTGTTTTGCTTGGGAGAGAGGTGGGAGGGATGGTTGACCCTGAATACCGCTCCAGCCTCACCGTGGGTGCTAACACTTGGTCCCAGGCATTGGATGGCACAGAAATCAATAAGCAGGGGATTGGCAGGCCTTGGGGAGCTCAAAGATTCTGGGAGGGTCAGGCTCCTAAACACAGCGACTCAATGGGACCAAAGCCAGGATGGCCAGTGGGACAGGACCTAATGGAACCCCAAGGGATCCCCGTTCAGGCTTCAAAGGCTCCTCAGGGGACTTGAGTCCCAGCCTGAGCCCCAAGGGTGAGTAGAACTCTCTGGGTGCTGTGGAGAATAACTACAGCAACAGCATGGGCAAAGGTGGGGAGAGGCCCTACCACAGGCCAACTCTGTAAAACAGGCAGAAATAGAAAATGCCAGCAAAGGGCCGTGGGTCTGTGCCTGTGTGACCAGGGAACAGGAAAGATCCACTTTTGCAGCCAGCACCTCAGGCTTCAGAACCACGGCTGTGCTGCGCGCCATGGGCCCTGGCCTGGAGCTGTCAGGGGTAGTTGTGGTGATGTCACTGCCCACTCCCATTCCAGGTGATCCTGCTGGACTCAAAGAAGAAGCTGGCCTGCGGGGCGGTGCTCATCCACACGTCCTGGGTGCTGACAGCGGCCCACTGCATGGAGGACTCTAAGAAGCTCATGGTCAGGCTCGGTACGGACTGGGGCTGGGCAGGAGGGGCCTCAGAGGCCTCCAGGAGGGGTGGTGCCAGCAGCCTGGCCAGGTTTGGGGACCCTGATCCTCGGGGTGCTTGAACAAGAGGCTGCTTGAGCTCCACGGAAGGTGTCTGGGGAGAAGAGACCTCAGTGCTCCCCTGACCAAGCCACTCCCCTGGTGGGATTTGAGACGCAGTGACACCTGGTATATGGCAGGTGGGGATTCTCTTCAAATCTGGTGCCCAGGTGCTTACACACATGTGTTTGCAAAGTGAGGGGGGCGTCTCACACACACATACACACACACACACGCCTCTTCACTCCCACTCACATGGAGCAGGCTGTGTGGACATCCAGTGCTGTCGGGTACAGACACCCACAAGGGATCTACATGGCCTGGCTCCAGGGCCATGCTTCACACAGACTGATAAGCTGATGGAGTTGAGTGGCAGAGACTCTGGCATCTGCCACAGCAAGGCAGCTGCAGTGGTCCCCAGGGCCCTGAGTCCGGGCCCCACTCTGTACCAGTTTCTGAAGGGGCTCTCCACTGTCCATGCGGAAAAAAGAAGGAAAAGCTGTATTGAGAATGACCAATTCACATTCCCTGCAATAAACTGCCACACAACCAATGGCCAGTGGCCTCCAGTGGCACTGGGCTTAGAATCTCCAACTCCCCTGCCCCTGCCCCTCCAGGAGCCATCAGCCTTGCTGGGGAGGATCTTGTCTCTGGTGTGTGATCCGATCTTTCTTCCCCGGCAGAGCCTGTGTCCTGTTGGTTCTTCCCTCTGGGTCTTGTGTCTTGCTGTTCTCGCCCTGTCAGCTCCCCCCCAGTTGCTTGTCGCTGCGTTGTTCTCAGGCCGGCAGTGCTGGCAGGAGAGGCGTGTCTCTGCACCACAGTAGCTCCACACACCCTTTGTGGCTCCTCTCTGTGTCCCTGGCCTCCCTGCTCACTGCCCACGGCCGCCAGGCCTCCCTGCCCCATCGAATGAAGCCTCAATTCCAACCAGCCTTCCACCCCTTTAAGACGACACCTGGCAGGGATGTGAGATTTGTGGCACCCATGGCAGTGCCTGGGATGCGTGACGTCCGCTCCAGCTGTGGACCCTGGTGCTGCCCCCAACCACTCCAACTGCCCCCCTTGCCCCATAGGGGAGTATGACCTGCGGCGCAGGGAGAAGTGGGAGTTGGACCTGGACATCAAGGAGGTCCTCATGCATCCCAACTACAGCAGAAGCACCTCAGACAATGACATCGCACTGCTCCGCCTGGCCCAGCCCGCCATCCTCTCACAGACCATCGTGCCCATCTGCCTCCCTGACAGTGGCCTTGCGGAGCGCGAGCTCACCCAGGCTGGCCAGGAGACGGTGGTGACTGGCTGGGGCCATCGCAGCGAGGCCAAGAGAAACCGCACCTTCATCCTCAACTTCATCAAGGTCCCCGTGGTCCCTCAAAACGAGTGCATCAATGCCATGCACAACATGATCTCTGAGAACATGCTGTGCGCGGGCATCCTTGGGGACTCACAGGATGCCTGTGAGGGCGACAGTGGGGGGCCTATGGTTGCATCCTTCCGTGGCACCTCGTTCCTGGTGGGCTTGGTGAGCTGGGGCGAGGGCTGTGGGCGCCTCCACAATTATGGCGTTTACACTAAAGTCAGCCGCTACCTTGACTGGATCCACAGCCACATTAGAGCTGAGGAGGCCTCGCTTGAGGGCCAGGTGCCTTAGCTTCCCTCAGGCTTGTGTCTGGAGCCCAGAGGCCACTCGTGGAACGGGGTGGGTGGGGGGGCTGGATGGCTGAATGCAACAGTTGAGACATTAAAGGGGACATGTAACAAGCACACCAGCTATAGTTCTGTCTCTCTTTGCATCCCTTTTCTGGGCTGTTCTGAAGGAAGTAACATTTGTGGAACATCTACTGCATGTCCCACACTTTATGAACACAGTCTTTTTCAGCTCTGTTGGGTGGGGAAGAGCTGAGCCAAATTTGGTGGGGTCTGAGGCTGATAACATTTGGGGGAGGAGCTCTCTTTATGAAAAAGAATAAAAAATGTGACCATAAAACTGTGGGAGCCCCTCCCAGGGCCTTGGAAGGAGACTGCACAAAGCAGAGAAGTAGAAGTCAGAGCTTTACAGTACACCCAACAATGAAGGTAGAGGTTTTAAGCTCATATTACAGAGGGGAAAACTGAAGTTTAGGAGGGGTTACATGGTGGAATCAGGATTCAGATCTAGGCCTGACTTCCAACCCCCCTGTGCCCCTGTGTGTTCTCCACTGTTCTTGGAGGGCAGCTGTGTTGAGCACTTGCTGGGTATGGAGGCCATTATCAGCCCAGTGGGGGAAGTAGCCAGAGACTCAGAAGGTGTTGGTTCAGCTCAGAATGAGCTCATAGCTGAGGAAGCTGTTTAAGAACAATTTCGCCAAGGGGCGCCTGGGTGGCTCAGTTGGTTGAGTGTCTGGTTTTTTATTTCAGTTCAGGTCATGATCCCGGGGTCATGGGATCCATCCCTGTATCAGGCTCTGCACTGAGTGTGGAGCCTGCTTAAGATCCTCTCTCTCTCTCTCTCTCTCTCTCTCTCTCCCCCTCTGCCCCTCTACCCTACTTGTGTGCGTGCACTTTCTCTCCCTCAAAAAAAAAAAAAATTCACATGAGCATGAATAGCAGTAAGTAGGCGGCTCTGTGTTGAGCCAGCCTTATAGGCATAACTGGATGAGACAGAGAAATAAGTAAGGATGTACTTGATAAAGAGGGACAGAGGTGAGACGAAGCTGAGACAATTGGCCTAAAGTCATACAACGAGTCTAACTCTTTGTGTAGCTGTGGCCAAGCTATTCTCTTCTCTGGGCATCGGTAAAATAAAGGGATTAAATGACAACATTAAATGGTTCTCAATCCTGGCTGTACGTTTGAGCCTCCTGGGGAATTTTTACAAACATCCAGTTGCCCCCTCAGAGATTCTGGTTTAACTGATTTAGAGTGGGGGACCCTGACATTGATAATTTAAAAACTCCCCAGCTTATTTAAAAGTGTAGCTGGGGTTGAAAGGCACCGGACCAGATGGCCTTTAAGGGCCATTTTTGCTTGGATAGGCCCTAGTTCTGAGCCTCAGTACCAATGACAATGAAGACCAGCAATCTGAAAAAGGACAGCACAAGTGAGTCAATAGTGAAGGAGGCCCTGACTTGTGGTTATACCCAGCTTGTCAGAGCCACAGCTGCTTATTATAGACCAGAGACCCCAGGAGGCGTGCCTGAGAAGGGGCCTGCAGGATCCATCTCCTAACAGATGCAGCAAAGGGGTAGTAGATGGGACATCTAGGGAGTGGGAGGAACCCAGGCCCAGGGCTGGAACCACCTCCTGATGAATGCATTGAGCCAGCATCCCTGACACTCACAGTGGGATGTAATGGATTGGGAGTGACAGCGTGCTGGACGTCTTTGCCCCAGGCAAGCTTCCGGTGAAGCCAGTTAACTAGTATGGTAGCTTGGGTGAGGAAGCTCTGATATGACCCGAGGAGCTCTACTGACCTGCTCCCTAGTGAAACTCGTGAAAATTATAAAAACAAATATCTAAAATCTCTGGGAATGGTCCTAAGGGCAAACAAAACAAGAACAAAGATACAGCTTTTAAATCAATGCGAGAAAACTTGATCTGTCCAACAGAAAGCAAAGGAGAATAAAAATAAATAAGCAGCACACATAAATCCATTGCATTTCTGTGTAATAACAATGACTATGTGAAAATCAAAATTAAAACCACAATACCACTTCCAAGCACCCTAAAAAAAATGAAGTACTTCGATATAAGTTAAACTTACAACTATGGCCACCTGACTTTTGACAAAGCTGCAAAAGCAATTCGATTGAGGAAAAAGAGCCTTTTCACAGGAAGCTGGTACAGTGGGGCATCCATAGGCCAAAAAATGAAACTGAATCTGAGTTTCACACCTTGTACGAAAACTAACTCAAAATGGACATGAACTATAAAGTGAGACAAGAAGAAAGTATAGTAAATGGAAACTATGGAATAAGATGGAAATAACGATAAGTGTAATTAGGTTAAGCTTATCAAGTAAAAGAGAGAACTCTCAAATTAAAAAAAAAAAATCAATCTGACCATATATTATTTACACACAACTTAAAAACACTGAAAGACTGGGGCGCCTGGGTGGCGCAGTCGGTTAAGCGTCCGACTTCAGCCAGGTCACGATCTCGCAGTCCGTGAGTTCGAGCCCCGCGTCGGGCTCTGGGCTGATGGCTCAGAGCCTGGAGCCTGTTTCCGATTCTGTGTCTCCCTCTCTCTCTGCCCCTCCCCCATTCATGCTCTGTCTCTCTCTGTCCCAAAAATAAATAAATGTTGAAAAAAAAATTAAAAAAAAAAAAACACTGAAAGACTGAACATATATAATAATAGAAAGTCCATATGATTTTGAACAAAAAGCTAAGATAGTGATTTTCATAATGGATAAAATGGAAACCAAGGGGAAAATATCTTAAACACCAATGATGGACATTAAATACTGATGAAAGAATCAATCGTGTAATCATCATAGTATGTGCCTCTAACAATATAACCTCAAAATATATAAACCAACAACTGACAGAAGTTCAGGAAAAAAGAAACAATTGTATTGGAGATTTTAAAACTCTCTCAGAAACCAATAAATTAAACAGATTAAAAAATAAGTGGCTATGTAGAATACCTGGGCAATAAAATTAATAAGCTTGAGTGATTCTTTTTTAGCATATGAGGAACACTTATAAAAATATACTGGGCCAGAAGGAAACCTGACTAAATTCCAAGGGCTCACTATGATCTAGAACCTCCCCTCTAGCCAAAAGGCAATGCAAATATAAATTCACAAAAAATGTTTTAGAATCTTGTACATTTTCAAACTAACATATTAGTAAAAAAAAAAATCATTAAAAAAATGAAGAAATAGTAAGATTGAATGCCAAATTGTGGGACACATCTAAAGCAAGGCATAGAGGGAAATTATATCTTCAAATATACTTATCAAGAAACAAAAGTTAACAGAGAGAGATTTTAACAAATTGCCTTGTGTGATTATGGAGGCCTGGCTGGTCCAAAATCTGATGGGACAGACTGCAGGCTGGAGGCTCAGGGAAAAATTGCAGATCAAAATTTTTTTTTAAATGTTTATTTATTTTTGAGACAGAGAGAGACAGTGTGAGTGGCGGAGAGGCAGAGAGAGAGAGAGAGAGAGAGAGAGAGAGAGAGACAGAATCCAAAGCAGGCTCCAGGCTCTGAGCTGTCAGCACAGAGCCTGATGCGGGGCTTGAACTCACAAGCTTTGAGATCACAACCTGAGCTGAAGTCAGCTGCTCAACCGACTGAGCCACCCAGGCGCCCCAAGAATTGCAGATCTAGTCCAAGGACCATCTGCTGGCAGAATTCCTTTTTGCACAGGAGAGGTCAGTCTTGGTCCTTTTAAGGCCTTTGACTGATTGAATGAGGCTCACCCACATTATGGAGGGTAATCTGCTTTACTCAGTCTACCAATTTAAATGTTACTTGCATCTAAAAATGTCCTTCAAAGAAAATATTCAGAATGATGTTTGACTAAATATCTGAGCACTATGGTCCAGCCAGGTTGACCCATAAAATTAACCACCAACAAAAGGTTGAACTGGGCCCCTGACCCTGAAATTCAAATGTTGAAATCATAATTCCCCACAACCTCTGAAGGTAACCTTATTTGAAAACAGGGTCATTGCAGATGTAATTAAGGTGAGGCAATACAGGGATAGGGTGGACCCTTGATATGACTGGTGTTACTATAAAAAGAGAGAAATTTGAATATAGACACACCAAGAGGGAAAACAATGTGATCACACAAGGAGAATGCCAGTTGAACACAAAGTCAGACATCAGGGTGATATGCGTACAAGCCAGGGAACCCCAAAGATTGCCAGCAAGCCACCAGAAGCTAGGGGAGCAGCATAGATTCTCCTCATAGCCAACAGAAGGAACCAACCCCACAGACACTTTGATCTGGGACTTCTAGGCTCTAAACTGTGAGACAGTGCATTTCTGTGCTTAGGCAGCTTGGTTTATGGTACTTTGTTTCAGTAGCCTTGGCAAACTAATAAATACAGCAAGTGACACAAGAATTCTACTTGAGATAGAGCTGGAAAAAGGAACACAAACCCAAAGGAATAAGAGGGAAGGAAATACGGATAAAGGAGCAGAAATCTGTGTAGTAACAAGGAGAAATGGAGAAAAGGAGATGGGAAACAAAAGTGAAACTGCAGCCCTGAAAAGACTACCTCTAGCAAGGTAGATGTGGAAAGTGCACATCAAAAAGATAAGAATGAAGAGAGAGGACCAGGGTTTCCATTTCAAGATGGCATGGAGGAAGATACTGAAGTCACTCTTTTCCATGTATGCCCTGAATCTATAGCTACCTACAGAAAAATTTCCTCTGGGAAAAATAAACAAACACACACACAAAAAAAACGAACCAAAACTAGCTGAATGACTCTGGTGCATCACCCAAATAAGAAAAAAAAAAATCCACATCAAAGTGGGTAGGAGAAGCTGAGACACAGTCTTGCCATTAATCCCACCCCTGGTGCAACAACTCACAATCGGGAGGGAACTCAAAACCCTGAGCTTCTCCCTGAGGACTGAAGGGTCTGAACTCCACGCCAGGCATTCCAACATTTAGAACCAGCCCTTGAGAGATAAGCCTCCAAAACATCTAGCTTTGAAAGCCAATGTGGCTTGGGTCCATAAGATTCACAAGGCTATAGCAAACTACGAAACCATTCTTAAAGGGCTCTCATGCACTGATTCATCCACCCCAGAGCCCAGCACAAAGGCAGCTGACTGAAAAATGCCCAGACTTTCTGTAAAAGAGGTGTATTTGCTTATTCTAAAGCACTGGCCTGAGGGGCAGACGTCTAATTTAACACATGCCTAGGGGCTTGCTGAAATACTTTCCAAAGACAGAGGCCAATGGGCACCGTCTTTGTACTCTCCCTCTGCCTTGCTCCAGCTCACCATTGTCTCCCCACAAGGAGCCTGTACCCTCATCTGGCACCCTGATTTTTGCAGCTGCTGCCCAGAAGACACCTCTAGATCACCTGGCTCTGATGGCCAGTGGGGCTTATGCTCATGGGTCCTACAGAGAGTTCTCAGCTAGTGTCCTCCCCCGGGGCACAGCATAGAGACACTAGAATGAAACATATACCCAGCCTTTCTGTGAAAGAGGACCATTACAGGTGTCGAAGCTTCAGCCTAAAGGTCAGACTTCTGGTTTGGCACATATCAAGGAGCCTACTGAGGTGTTCTCTGAGGACAGAGGCTGGTGGGTACCATCGTTTTGCTTTCCTTCTGTCTCATTCTGGGCTGTTGGTATCTGTGAAAGTCCTAACTGCTTACTTCTATGGATGTATCCTGATGCGTAGGCTTTTAATTAAACATATATCTAGGGGCTGAATGCAATCCTTTCCAGAGACAAAGGAAGACAACATGTCTCTTCTTTATGCTTTCCCTCTGTTCAGCCCTGGGTTGTACATGTCTTTGAGAAAGGAACTTGTATACAAGTCAGATGTCCTGGCTTTTGTGTCTGCTACCCAGAAGATATATCCCTCGACAGCATGGCTCTGGTGGGCAGTGGGGCTTGTGTTCATGGGTTCAATGGGATAGTAGCAAAAAAAGAAAAGCTCTTAACTGGCTATCACCCTAGGGCTCAGCACAAAGGAAGCAGATAGAAATGACCATCTCCTAGTCTTCCCCTGAAAAAAGGCATATTTGCAAACATTAAAAGCTGCTTCCTGTGGGTCTGGCTTCCAACAACCTGAATCTATGTGCTGACTGAAATCCTTGCCTTTGGAACTCTGACAGTCTTGGTACACCATCAACTACTGGGAGCCACTAAAAATAAAGTAGGCTGCTTAGATAATTACAGAGGTTTGAGAGACAACTAAGATCTAGGGCAGGGTCAAATGATAAGGTTCATCTCCCACACAAAGCCACTCCTTCAAGGCTGGGAGAGGCAGCTGTTATGTTTAATGCATAAAAGCCAACAAAGAGTGAAGTAAAAAACCAACAAAGAGCAAAGTAAAATGAAGAAACAGAGGGGGGTGCCTGGGTGGCTCAGTCATTTAAGTGCCCAAATTTGGCTCAGGTCATGATCTCACGGTTTATGAGTTTGAGCCCAGCATCAGGCTCTCTGCTGTCCCCCTCTCTCTCTGCCCCTCCCTGGCTTGTTCTCTTTCTCTCTTTCTCTCAAAATAAATAAATAAATAAACTTAAAAAAAAAAAAAGAAAAAAGAAATAGGAATATGTTCTAAATGAAAGGACAAGATAAAACCTCAGAAAATTACATTAATGAAATGGAGATAAGTGATTTATCTGACAAAGAGTTCAAAATAATGGTCATAAAGATTCTCACTGAACTTGGGACAAAAGTAGAAGAACAAAGTGAGAACTTCAAGAAAGAGAGAAATTTTTAAAAAGTACCAAACAGAAGTCATAGAGCTACAGAATACAATAACCGTCCTGAAAAATACACTACAGGGGCTCAACAGCAAACTGGATGATGCAGAAGAAAGGGTCAATGAATCAAAGACAAGGTAAGGAACTCAGCCAATCCAAACAGGAAAAAGAAAAAAGAGTGAAAAAGAACAAAGACAGCTTAAGGGACCTATGGGACAACATCAAGAGGAACATTTGCATTATAGGGGTCCCAGAAGGAGAAGAGAGAGAGAGAGACAGAGAGAGAATGAGGCAGAAAACATATTTGAAGAAATAAAGGCTGAAAAGTTTCCTAATCTGGGAGAAGAAACAGACATCCAGGTCCAGGAAGCCTAGAACTTCAAAAGAAGATAAATCCAAAAAGATCCACAACAAGACATATTACAATTAAAGTGTCAAAAGTTAACAATAGAGAGAGAATCTTAAGAGCAGTAAGAGAAAAACAACTTGTTAAGTATAATGGAACCCCTATAAAACTACAAGCAGATTTTTCATCAGAAACATTGCAGGCCACATGGCAGTCGCACGATATATTCAAAGTGCTGAGCGTTAAAAACTGCCAACCAAGAGGGGTGCCTGGGTGGCTCAGTCAGTTAAGCATCTGACTTTGGCTCAGGTCATGATTTCATGGTTTGTTAGTTTGAGCCCCACATCAGGCTCTGCGCTGACATTGCAGAGCCTGCTTGGGATTCTCTCCCTCCCTCTCTCTCTCTGCTCCTTCCCCACACTTGCACTCTCTCTCTCTCTCTAAATAAGTAAATAAACTTAAAAAAAAAAAAAAACACTGCCAACCAAGAATACTCTATCTGGAAAAGTTGTCCTTCACAACTGAAGGAGAGATAGTTTTCCACACATGCAAAAGCTAAAGGAATTCATCCCATTAGACTAGACTTATAGGGACATTTTTTAGGTGAAAAGGATTTCTTTAAGCTGGAACAAAAGGGCATTAGTTAGTAACAGGAAAGTATATAAAGGTAAAAATCTCACTGGTAAAGTTAAATATATAGTAAAATTTGGAATAATGTAAAAGTGGTGAGTTAATCACTTAAAGCTACTCTAAAGGTTAAAAGACAAAAATAGTAAAAATATAATTTCAATAATTAGTTAATGGATATACAAGATAAAAAAAGATGTGAATTGTGACCACCCCCCAACATAAAATGTGGTGGATGGGTGAGTAAAAAAGTAGAGCTTTAGAATGCATTCAACCTCAAGTTGTTATCAACTTAAAATATGTTGTAACAAATACAATTTGTTTTATGTAAGCCTTATGGTAACCACAAAACTCAAACCTACAGTAGATACACAAAAGGTAAAGAGAAAAGAATCCAAGCATACCACTACAGAAAATGATCAAGTTACAAAGGAAAAGAGCAAAAGAAGAAAGGAACAAAGGAATTACAAACCAGCCAGAAAACAATTAACAAAATGAAAGTAAATACATACCTTTCATTAATTACTTTAAATATAAATGAACTAAATTCTCCAATAAAAAGACATAAAATGACTGAATGAATTAAAAAACCAGACCGATATCTATGCTGTCTACAAGAAATTCATTTCAGCTTTAGGGGCACACACATAGACTGAAAGTGAAGAGCTGGAAAAACATATTCTACACAAATGGAAACCAAAAGAAAGCTGGGGTAGTTTTATCAGACAAAATAGACTCTAAGGTAAAGACTGTATTAAGAGACAAAAAAATTACATAAAAATAAAGGAGTCAATCCAACAAGAGGATATAACGTTTGTAAATATTTATTCACCAGCATCAGAGCACCTAAATATATAAAGCAAAGGGGCGCCTGGGTGGCTTAGTTGGTTAAGTGTCTGACTTCAGCTCAGGTAATGATCTTACTGTTTGTGAGTTTGAGCCCCGCATCGGGCTCTGTGCTGACAGTTTAGAACCTGGAGCCTGCTTCAGATTCTGTGTCTCCTTCTCTCTCGGCCCCTCCCCAGCTCATGCTCTGTCTCTCTCTCTCAAAAATAAATAAACATTAAAAAAAGTATATATATAAATATATATGCATATATAATAGCAAAAATTAATAGAACTAAAGGGAGAAATAGACAGCAATGCAATAATAGTAGAGAACTTTAATACCCCACTTTCATCGATGTGATAGATCCTCCCAATAGAATGTCAATAAGAAAACATTGGTCTTAAATGAAATGTTAAGCCAGATGAATTTAACAGACATATGTAGAACATTCCATCCAAATGCAACAGAATACACATTCTTCTCAGGTGCACATGGTACATTCTCCAGGATAGATTATATGCTAGGACTCAAAATAAATCTTAATAAATTTAAGAAGATTGAAATCATATCAAGCATCTTTTTTGACCACAATGGTAGAAGACTAGGAATCAACTATAAGAAGAGGTCTGGAAAATTCACAAAAATGTGGAGATTAAACAATATGATACTGAACAACCAAGGAGTCAAAGAAGAAATCAAGAGAAAGAAAAAAATACCTTGACTCGAATGAAAATGGAAATACAACATACCAAAACTTATGGAATGCAGAAAAAACAGTCTTAAGAGGGAAGTTCACAGTGATAAATACCTACCTCAACAAACAAGAAAGAGCTCAACCAACCTAACTTTACACCTTAAAAACTAAAAAAAGAACAAAGCCCAAAGTTAGTAGAAGGAAGGAAATAACAAAGATCAGAAAGGAAATAAATAAAAGAGAGTAAAAAGACAATTGAAAGGGTAAATGAAACTAAGAACTATGTCTTTGAAAAGACAAATTCAACAAATATTTAGCTAGACTGCCAAAGAAAAAGAGAGGACTCAAATAAATATAAACAGAAATGAAAGAGAAGACATTACAACAAATACCACAGAAATACAAAGGATAAGAGACTACTGTGAACAATTAGATGCCAGCAAATTGGACAATCTAGAAGAAGTGTATAAATTCCTGGAAACACACAACTTCCAAAGACTGAATCATGAAGAAATAGAAAGTCTGAACAGACCAATTTTTTTTAAAGTTTATTTATTTATTTTGAGAGAGACAGAGAACACAAGTGGGGGAGGGGCAGAGTAGTTGGGGGATGGGGACAGAGGATCGGAAGCAGGCTCTGTGCTGACAGCAATGAGCCTGATGTGGGGCTCAAATCCGCGAACCGTGGGATCATGACCTGAGCCAAAGTCAGATGCTCAACTGCTGAGCCACCCAAGCACCCCAGAAAGACTGAACAGACGAATTACCCATAAGAAGATTGAGTCAGGGGGCACTCGGATGACTAGTCAGTTGAGTGTCTGACTTCAGCTCAGGTCATGACCTCACGGTTCATGAGTTTGAGCCTTGCATCCGGCTCACTGCTGTGAGCATGGAGCCTGCTTCAGATCCTCTATCCAGTCTCTCTCTGCCCCTCCCCTGCTCATGCTGGCTCTCTCAAAAAATAAAATAAACATTTAAAAAAGAAGAAGAAGAAGAAGTTTGAGTCAGTACTCAAAAACCTCCCTGAGTCTGGGTGGCTCAGTCGGATAAGCGTCTGACTCTTGATCTCAGCTGAGGTCTTAATCTCTGGGTTGTGAGTTCAATCCCTGCATTGGGCTCCATGCTGGGCAGGGAGCCTACTTAAAAAGAAAAAGAAAAACAAAACAAAACAAGTCCCAACAAGGTTTAGGACCAGATGGCTTCACCAGTGAATTCTACCAAACATTCAAAGAAGAATCAATACCAATCCTTCTCAAACTTCCAAAAACTAGAAGAGGAAAAAATACTTCCAAACTCATTTTATGAGGCCAGCATTACCCTGATACTAAAATCAGACAGGGACAAGAAGAAAATTATAGGCCAGTATCCCTGATTAACATAGATGCAAAAATATTCAAGAAAATACTAGCAAATCAAATTCAACAATACATTAAAAGGATCACATACAGCGATCAAGTAGAATTTATGCCAGAAATGTAAGGAAGTTTCGACCTCTGCAAATCAATGTGATACATCACATTAGCAAAATGAAGGATCAAAATCATATGATCATCTCAATAGACACAAAAGAAAAGAACATTTGACAAAATTCAACATCCATTTATTGTAAAAATTCTCATCAAAGTGGGTATGGAGGAAATGTATCTCAATGTAATAAAGAACGTATATGACAAGCCCACAGCTAACATCACACTCAGTGATAAAAACCTGAGAGCTTTTCCTCTAAGATCAAGAAAAAGACACAGATATCCACTCTCTCCACTTTCATTCAGTGTAATACTGGAAGTCCTAGCCACAGAATGAAGTAATAAAAAGAAATAAAAGTCATCCAATTTTGCAAAGGAAGAAGTAAAACTGCCACTATATCCAGGTGACATGATATACATAGAAAATGCTGAAGACTCCATGAAAAAAATGTTAGAACTAATCAACAAATCAGTAAATTTGCACAATATAAAATCAATATACAAAAATGTATTTCATTTCTATATATTACAGTGAACTACCAGAAAGAGAAATTAAGAAAACAACCCCATTTACATGCCCCAAAGAATATTTCTCAGGATAAATATAACCAAGGAGCTGAAAGACCTGTACACTGAAAATGATAAGACATTGACAAAAAAAGTGAAGAAGATACAAATAAATGGAAGGCTGTTCAATGATTTAAATGAATTGATTTAAATAATAAATATTGTTAAAATGTCCATATTACCCAAGGAAATCTCCAGATTCAGTGCAATTCCTATCAAATTCCAATGGCATTTTTTCACAGAAATAGAAAAAAAAAAACAATTCTAAAATTTGTATGGAACAACAGAAGACCTCAAATTGCCAAAGCAATCTTGAGGAAGAAGAACAAAGCTGGAGACATCATACTTTCTGATTTCAAACTACATTACAAAGCTATATGATCAAAAAAGTACATATCTGTCATAAAAAAAAGTCAGTGGAACAGAATAGAGAGCCCAGAAATAAAACCATGCATACATGATTAATTTACAAGGAGGCTAGAGTATGCAGTGGAGAAAGGACAGTCTCTTCAATAAATTGTACTGAGAAAATTGGAGACCCACAAGCACAAGAATGAAACTGGACCACTATCTTACACTATACACAGATATTAATGCACAATAGATTACAGTCTTTTTTTAATTTTAATTTTTTGAATTTACATCCAAGTTAGCATATAGTACAACAATGATTTCAGGGGTAGATTCTTTAATGCCCCTTACCCAGTTAGCCCATCCCCCCTCCCACAACCCCTCCTGTAACCCTCAGTTTGTTCTCCATATTTATGAGTCTCTTCTGTTTTGTCCCCCTCCCTGTTTTTATATTATTTTTGTTTCCCTTCCCTTGTGTTCATCTGTTCTGTGTCTTAAAGTCCTCATATGAGTGAAGTCATATGATATTTGTCTTTCTCTGACTAATTTCACCTAGCATAATACCCTCCAGTTCCATCCACATAGTTGCAAATGGTAAGATTTCATTCTTTTTGATTGCCGAGTAATACTCCATTGTATGTGTGTGTATATATATATATATATGTATAATAAATAATAACTCCACATCTTCTTTATCCATTCATCCGTTGATGGAAATCTGGGGTCTCTCCATACTTTGGCTATTGTTGATAGTGCTGCTATAAACATTGGGGTGCATATGCCCCTTCGAAACAGCACACCTGTGTCCCTTGGATAAATACCTAGTAGTGCAATTGCTGGGTCGTAGGGTAGTTCTATTTTTAATTTTTTGAGGAACCTCCATACTGTTTTCCAGAGTGGCTGACCAGTTTGCATTCCCACCAGCAGTGCAAAAGAGAGCCTCTTTCTCTACATCCTCACCAACATCTGTTGTTGCCTGAGTCATTAATGTTAGCCATTCTGACAGGTGTGAGGTGGTATCTCATTGTGGTTTTGATTTGTATTTTCCTAATGATGAGTGATGTGGAACATTTTTTCATGTGTCAGTTGGCCATCTGGATGTCTTCTTTAGAGAAGTGTCTATTCATGTCTTTTGCCCGTTTCTTCACTGGATTATTTGTTCTTTGAGTGTTGAGTTTGATAAGTTCTTTATAGATTTTGGATACTAACCCTTTATCTGATATGTCATTTGCAAATATCTTCTCCCATTCTGTCAGTTGCCTTTTAGTTTTGCTGATTGTTTCCTTTGCTGTGCAGAAGCTTTTTATTTTGATGAGGTCCCAATAGTTCATTTTTGCTTTTGTTTCCTTTGTGTCTGGAGACATGTTGAGTAAGAAGTTGCTGTGGCCAGAGTCAAAGAGGTTTTTTACCTGTTTTCTCCTCGAGGATTTTGATGGCTTCCTGTCTTATGTTTAGGTCTTTCATCCATTTTGAGTTTATTTTTGTGTGTGGCGTAAGTAGTCCAGGTTCATTTTTCTGCATGTCGCTGTCCAGTTTTCCCAACACCACTTGCTGAAGAGACTGTCTTTATTCCATCGGATAGTCCTTCCTGCTTTGTCAAAGATTAGTTGGGCATATATTCGTGAGTCCATTTCTGGGTTCTCTATTCTGTTCCATTGATCTCAGTGTCTGTTTTTGTGCCAACAATGGATTAAAGTCTTAAATGTAAGACCTGAAACCATAAATCTCCCAGAAGAAAACATAGTAAATTACTTGACCTGAGTCTTAGTGATGATATTTCAAATTCGACACCAAAAGTAAAGGTAGCAAAACCAAAAATAAACAAGTGAGAGAGACTACATAAAACTAAAAGCATCTGCACAGCAAAGGAAACCAACAAAATGAAAAGACACCACTGAATGGGAGAAAATACTTGCTAATTACATATCTGATTAGTGATCAATGGCCAAAGTATATAAAGAGTTCACATAATTCAACAGCAAAAAACCCAATCTGATTAAAAATAGGCAGAGGCTCCGACAAGACCTTTTCCCATAGAAGACATACTGATGGCCAACAGGTTTGTGAAAAGGTGCTCAACATCCCTAATCATCAGGGAAATACAAATCAAAACCACAATGAGATAACATCTCATACCTGTTAGAATGGCCAGTATCAAAGAGACAAGAAATAGTAAGTGTTGGCAAACACGTGGAGAAAAGGGAACCCTCGTGTACCGTTGGTGGGAATGCAAACTGGTGCAGCCACTGTGGAAGACAGCATGGAGTTTCCTCAAAAAATTAAAAACAGAAATACCATATGCTCCAATAATTTCACTTATGGGTATTCATCCGAAGGAAAGAAAACACCATCTTGAAAAGATGTCTACACCACCATGTTTTTTGCAGCATTATTTATAACAGCCAAGATCCAGAAGCAATCTTAATGTCCCTCAATGGATGAATGGATAAAGAAGACGTGATACACACACACACACACACACACACACACACACACACACACACACACTGGGATATTATTCAGCTATAAAAAGAAGGATATCTTGCCACTTGTGCAACCTGAATGAACTCTGAGGTTACTATGCTAAGTGAAATAAGTCAGACAGAGAAATATAAATACCATAGTTTCTCAATTATATGTGGAATCTAAAAAAACTAATTAACCAACAAACCAAAACACCAAACTCATAGACCCAGAGAAAAGATTGGTGGCTGCCACAGAAGATTTGGGAGTGGGAAAAATGGGTGAAGGGGTTCAAAAGGCACAAACTTCCAGTTATAAAATAAGTAAGTCTTGAGGATGTAATGTTCAACATGGTGACTATAGTTAATAATACTGTATTGTATATTTGAAAGCTGCTAAGAAAGTAAATCTTGAATGTTGTCATCACACAAAAAAGCAACATTTGTAACTAAGTGTGGTGATGGATGTTAACTAGACTTATTGGGGTGATTATTTTAAAATATATACAAATATTAAATTGTTATCTTGTATATCTGAAACAAATATAATATTAAGTGTCAATTATATCTCAAAAAAATAAAATCACAAAATAAAACAGAAAGGAGAGGGAATTAGGAACTGTTTTGTCATAAGCTAATAAATTTGAAAACATAAATGAAATAGATACATTCCTGGGGCGCCTGGGTGGCTCAGCATCTGACTTTGGCTCAGGTCACGATCTCAAAGTTCGTGAGTTTGAGCCCTGTGTCAGGCTCTGTGCCGACAGTACAGAGCCTGGAGCCTGTTTCAAATTCTGTGTCTCCCTCTGTTTCTGCACGCTCCCATCCTGGCTAGCGTTCTGTCTCTCTTTGAATAAAAATGTAAAAACAATAAAAAAAAATTCCTGAAAACACAGCAGAAAACTGAAGTGGTACTGAAAACCATCCCTTGTCCCTTTCCAAAGCCTCAGCCACATGTTGTTTGTGTGAGTTCTACCAAACTCGTAAAGAACAGGCAGTTCCCATCTTAAACAAGTTTCTCCTACGAAATGAACAAAAAGAACAAAACACAGCAACAGCTGCCCAGCTCATTTTATATTTATTGCCATGGATAGCTCCCAGTTGATGCCTAAGGCTTGCTGCCTGACCCTGAACTTTCATTTCCTCGTCTAAGAACTTGGGTTCATATTCACTACATCCCTAGTGGTTGTGAGGATCAAACAAAATAAAAACAGGCAGTGCCTGCAGCCTGGAAGTAAAGTCCTCAGTGAGTTCCTCCCTCTCCTTCTTTCCTTACTCCTTCACACAAAGTCCAGGACTGAGGGTCACAGTGATTAATACCTCCTCAGAGATGGGAGAGAGCTGTACAGGCTAGAGTCATCTATGAAAGTGGAAAAGTTCAGTTCTCCAGTGGAAGAAGCAGCCATGTGCACAGACTTCTGGCTCTGGGGCTGCTGGGGTAAGGGGTTGGGGTTTCTGCCTCCTGAAGAGCCCTCCACCCAGCTGACACAGGGGGCAGAGCAGGGGTGGAAGGACAGATGGGAAACTGCTAACTAAACTGAGGCCAAGAGGACCAGGGAGAGCTGGCGGGGGGGTGGGGGGGTCATGGGGTGGTGGGGCTGGTGAGCTGGTGGGCACAGGTTCAGGAGTAGCTGGGCCAAGTCCCAGGGAATGCCAGGAGAGGCTAAGCAGGGAGCTGGGCTCCAGGGAAGAGATGGCTGGCCAGACCCCTCTGTCTCAGGGAGGCTGAAGGCTGAGAGCAGGAATAAGAGTGGTCGTACTGATCATCCTCACTCAGCTGACCATGTGATGGTGGTTGTCTCACAGCAACTAGAGGTGGGAGCTGCTGACTGTCTCCATACTGATGAGAAGGAAAGAGGCTCAGAGGGACTCCCTCAGTTGTCCCTAATGGAAGAGTTGGGTGGAATTTGTGGTAGGCTTCAAAGTCCCTGTTCTGTCCTCTGTGACAAGGAGCGAGGTTGCAGGTGAGGGAGAGGAGTCAGGTACAGTTGGGCAATGGCAGGACCTAGGCTCTGTCAATATTTGGATAGGTCAATCATTAGCCAACTTCAGCCTTGTCCCTTGGCAGTCTCCACTGGAGCAGGTGCAGGGCTAGGCCTGGCCCAGGCTGCAGCCCTGCTGGAAACTCCAGGGGGCTCAGCCAGGATTGGATATGGCAGGGCAGGCAGGGGGCAGCGCCTACCCTCTCTGCTCAGGATGTTTCCCATGGTAGGTGGTTCCTCACCTGTTCCCAAATGGGGCTGCAGTTCGGTCTCTGGGGCCAAACAGACACTTAGGTCACTGAAATAGTTGAAGTGAGTTTTAAAAGAATCTATCAAGAAAGAAAAAAGGCATTGAACATAGTCATCATGGGGGCGTCTGGCTGGCTTAGTTGGTAGAGCGTGCGACTCTTGATCTCAGGGTTATAAGTTTGAGCCCCACGTTAGGTGTGGAGATTACTTAAAAATAAAATCTTTAAAAAAAAAAAAGAATGTAGTCATCATGGGAAAGTCAGAATTGTGATGGACTTTATTGCACTTATTTTGTGGTTCAGCATGATTTTTACTTTAAATTATGTACGTGGGGAGGAGGAACACACCATAATCTTTCTAGTTCTCAGAAGTTCTTAAATCAGACTCTGTTTACCTGGACCTGTGCTAAGGACCAGGGATTTTTCTAGCCCCTTTATATGCACTGTTTGATTTAATCCTCTACGCACTCTTAAAAGATGCATGCTGTCGTTCTCCCACTTTCCCCAGATGAGGAAAACTGAAGCTCAGAGGGATAAAACTTCTTCCCAAACACATATGGTGAGTATGGAGAGAATGAGGATCTGCCCCTAAGTTTGTTGGCCTCCAGGCAAGGATTCTTACTTAATGTCAGTCCTAGAGAGACCTCAGCAGAGCCAGGAATTAACAGGGTGAGAGAGCAAGTGAGGGTGTTCCCAGGTTCTGGCAGAGGCTGGAGCTGAATGGGGCTGGCTATGGCAACACAGGGTTCTAAAGACTGACACATCGCTGTTGTGGGGTCTCCACAGAGCCCTGCTTCTGTTACCAAGTGGGATGCAGATGGAGGGACAGCAGCTCTCCCAACACAAGGTGCAGGTGCTAGAGCTGGTTTGCAGTAACTGGATAGTAACAAGCCTAACCCGACTCCAGAGAATCTATGCTATTTGGGGGCCAGTTACCTCAGCCCATTAGGCCACAGTACTCATTAGCTGTCCCTCATTTGGAAGGCACGCAAACCCAGATCACACAGCAAGCTGGTGGGAGAGCTAGGCCTGAAGCCCAGGTCCTCTGGTTTCTAGTCCTTTCCCCTGCACCCACCACCGCCCGCCCTGCCATGCAATGTGCACAAGGGTCAGAGTGTGGGCACTAAGGGTCCCACAGAACCCCTCATGAGAGCGTTGCACACGTTTACAAAATTCATGCATGTGGTTAAACAATCACATGGTACAGAGGACCTCATATGAGTAGTCAGTCGGCCATCCCCTCTCTCCATATTTCTTTCTTGCTTTCTCTCTATGCTGATTTGAGGAGTTTCTATCAATCTGTCTTCAAGCTCACTAATGTGTCTTCTCCTGTGGCCAATCTCTGTGAAAGCTGTGCAATGAGTTATTAATTTCAGATATCAAAGTTTCAGTTCCAGAGGGTCCACATGATTTGTCTTTGCATATTCCATTTCTCCGAGAAAATCTCCACCTTTCCACCCATTTGGCCCACTGTTTTCTCTGTCTTCTTTAATACATTGTGGGTGTGCAAATATTGGCTCTTTTCTTCTTGATTATTGGTTACATTTTTTTCTTCTTTGTCTTATAATTTTTATAGAATGCAGAAACTCATTTAAAAAGGAATTAGAGCAACCAAAGATTATATATTTTTTCCTACCAGAAAATGTTTCCTCTTTCTGGTTCAATCAAGAACTAAGCTGGTAACAGCTGGTTTTTCAGCAGAAACCACAGGCTAGAAAAGAGTGGCATGATACATTAAAAGTACTGAAAGGGAAAAAAATTACAACCAAGAATACTCTATCTAGCAAGGTTATCATTCAGAATAGAAGGAGAGATAGCTTCCCTGGCAAATGAAAGTTAAAGAAGTTGATCACCACTAAACCAGTCTCATAAGAAATGTTAAAGGGAATTCTTTAAGTGGAAGAAAAAGGCTGTTACACTAGAAGTAAGAGGAAAGGAAAAAAGGAAAAAATTTCACAGGTAAAAGTAAACGTACAGTAAAGACGGTAGGTTAATCACTTATAAAAGCCAGTATGGAGGTTAAAACACAAAAGTAGTAAGATTAATTATATCTATAAAAATTAGTCATGGGATACACAAAATAAAAAGATGTAAAGCATGATACCATACACATAAAATGTGTGTGTGTGTGTAAAAATTTAGTGATTTTAGAGTGTCCTTGAACTTAAGGGACCATCAACTTAATATAGACTGTTACACACATAAAATGTTGTATATGAAACCAATGGTAACCACAAATAAAAAACCTACAATAGACACACAAAAAATAAAGAGAAACGAATCCAAGCAATAACACTAAAGAAAGCCATCAAGCCACAAGAGAAGAGAGCAAGAGAAGAAACAGAGAAGAACTACAAACACAACCAGAAAAACAATGAACAAAATGGTAATAAATCCTTTAAGTGTAAATGGACTATGGACACCTGGGTGGTTCAGTCGGTTAAGCGCCCAGCTCTTGACTTCAGCTCAGGTCATGTCTCACGGTTCATGGGTTTGAACCGCGTCAGGCTCCATGTTGAGCGTGGAGCCTGCTTGGGATTCTCTCTCTCTCTCTCTCTCTCTCTCTCTCTCTCTCTCTCTCTCTCTCTGTCTCTCTGTCTCTGTCTCTCTTTCCCTGTATGTCTCTCTCCTCTCACCCTCTCTTGCTCCATGCTCTTTCTGTCTCAAATAAATAAACTTAAAAAAATGTAAATCAACTAAATGCTCAAATCAAAAGACATAGGGTGACTAAATGGATTTTAAAAAGTAAACAAGACCCACATATTTGTGACCTTCAACAGACTCACTTCAGACCTAGACAGTACAAACTACAATAGAAAAATATATACCATACAGATGGAGGCAAAAAAGAAAAAAAAAACTGGGGTAGCAATACTTACGTTGGACAAGATAGACTTTAAAATAAAGACTACAGCAAGAGATAAAGAAGGACAATACATAATGATAAAGGGGTCAATCCACCAAGAAAATAATAACTATTGTAAATATCTATACACTCCTATCTATCTATAAGAGCACCTGAATACATAAAGCAAATACAAATAAATACATAAAGCAAATATTAACAGACATAAAGGAAGAAATTGACAGTAATACAGTGTACTAGGGGACTTTAACACCCCACTTGTATCAATGGATAGATTATCCAGACAGAAAATCAACAACAACAACAAAAAAACAGTGGTTTTGAATAGCATGTTACAGTTGTGAATGGGATCAGTTTCTTTATTTCTCTTTCTGTTGCTTCATTATTGGTGTATAAAAATGCAACCGATTTCTGTACATTAATTTTGTACCCTGCGACTTTTCTGAATTCGTGTATCAGTTGTATCAGTTCTAGCAGACTTTTGGTGGAGTCTGTTGGGTTTTCCATGTAGAGTATCATGTCGTCTGTGAAAAGTGAAAGTGTGACTTCCTCTTTGCCAATTTTGATGCCTTTTATTTCATTTTGTTGTCTGATTGCTGATGCTAGGACTTCCAATACTATGTTAAACAACAGTGGTGAGAGTGGACATCCCTGTCATGTTCCTAATCTCAGGGGTAAAGCTCTCAGTTTTTCCCCATTGAAAATGCTATTAGCTGTGGGCTTTTCACATATGGCTTTTATGATGTTTAAGTATGTTCCTTCTATCCCAGCTTTCTTGAGAACCATAAAATACCTAGGAATAAACCTAACCAAAGATGTAAAAGATCTGTATGCTGAAAACTATAGAAAGCTTATGAAGGAAATTGAAGAAGATACAAAGAAATGGAAAAACATTCCGTGCTCATGGATTGGAAGAATAAATATTGTCAAAATGTCAATACTACCCAAATCAATCTACACATTCAATGCAATCCCAATCAAAATTGCACCAGTATTCTTCTCAAAGCTAGAAAAAACAATCCTAAAATTTGTATGGAACCACAAAAGACCCCAAATAGCCAAAGTAATATTAAAGAAGAAAACCAAAATGGGAGGCATTACAATCCCAGACTTTAGCCTCTACTACAAAGCTGTAATCATCAAGACAGTATGGTATTGGCACAAAAACAGACACATAGACCAATGGAATAGAATAGAGACCCCAGAATTGGACCCACAAAAGTATGGCCAACTAATCTTTGACAAAGCAGGAAAGAGTATCCAATGGAAAAAAGACAGTCTCTTTAACAAATGGTGTTGGGAGAACTGGACAGCAACATGCAGAAGGTTGAAACTAGACCACTTTCTCACACCATTCACAAAAATAAACTCAAAATGGATAAAGGACCTGAATGTGAGACAGGAAACCATCAAAACCCTAGAGGAGAAAGCGGGAAAAAATCTCTTTGACCTCAGCTGCAGCAATTTCTTACTTGACACATCTCCAAAGGCAAGGGAATTAAAGGCAAAAATGAACTATTGGGACCTCATCAAGATAAAAAGCTTCTGCACTGCAAAGGAAACAATCAACAAAACTAAAAGGCAACTGATGGAATGGGAGAAGATATTTGCAGATGACATATTGGATAAAGGGCTAGTATCTAAAATCTATAAAGAACTCACCAAACTCCACACCTGAAAAACAAATACTCCAGTGAAGAAATGGGCTGAAGACATGAATAGACACTTTTCCAAAGAAGATATCCAGATGGCTAACAGACACATGAAAAGATGCTCAACGTCACTCATCATCAGGGAAATACAAATCAAAAGTACAATGAGATATCACCTCACACCAGTCAGAGTGGCCAAAATGAACAAATCAGGAGACTATAGATGCTGGAAAGGATGTGGAGAAATGGAAACCCTCTTTCACTGTTGGTGGGAATGCAAACTGGTGCAGCCACTCTGCAAAACAGTGTAGAGGTTCCTCAAAAACTTAAAAATAGAACTACCCTATGACCCAGCAATAGTACTGCTAGCAATCTACCCAAAGGATACAGGAGTGCTGATGCATAGGGGCACATGTACCCCAATGTTTATAGCAGCACTTTCAACAATAGCTAAATTATGGAAAGAGCCTAAATGTCCATCAACTGACTAATGGATAAAGAAGATGTGGTTTATATATACAACGGAATACTACTTGGCAATGAGAAAGAATGCAATCCTGCCATTTCCAACGACATGGATGGAATTGGAGGGTATTATGCTAAGTGAAATAATCAGGCAGAGAAAGACAGCTACCATATGTTTTCACTCATATGTGGATCTTGAGAAACTTAACACAAGACCATGGGGGAGGGGAAGGGGGAAAAAAGAAGTTACAGAGAGGGAGGGAGGCAAACCATAAGATACTCTTAAGGACTGAGGACAAACTAAGGGTAGATGGGGGGTGGGGGAGAGGGGAAAGTGGGTGATGGGCAGGGAGGAGGGCACTTGTTGGGATGAGCACTGGGTGTTGTATGGAAACCAATTTGAAAATAAGTTATATTTTTAAAAAAACGAATAGCATATTATACCAAATAAACCTGACAGATACATACAGAACATCCCACCCAAAACAAATAAAATACACATTATTTTCAAGTACACATGAAACATTCCCCAGGATTTACCACATTAACCCACAAAACAAGTCTCCATAAATTTAAGAAGACTGTATTTAAGAAGAAGTATCTTTTCCAACCACAACAGTATGAAACAAGAAATTGAATACCAAAAATAATCTGGAAAGAATAAAAAAACATGGGCTAAACAACATGCTAATAAATGATGAATGTGTCAACTAAGAAATCAAAGAGGAAACCAACAAATACATGGAGACAACTGAAAATAAAAACACAACAGTCCAGTATCTTTGGGACAGAGCAAAAGTAAAGTTCTAAGAGGGAAGCAATACAGGTCTACCTCAAGAAACAAGAAAAATCTCAAATAAACAACCTAATCTTACACCTAAAGGAGCTAGAAAAAGAAGAATAAACAAAGTCCAAAGCTAGTAGAAAGAAGGGAACAATAAATATTAGGCCAGAAATAATGAAATAAAGATGAAAAACACAGTAGAAAAGACCAATGAAAAACCAAGAGCTGTTTTTTGGAAAGATAAACAGAATTGATCAACTTTTAGCTAGATTCATGAAGAAAAAGAGGGTACTCAAACAAATAAAATCAGAAATAAAAGAGGAAAAATAATGGACACCACAGAAACACAAAAGATCATAAGAGAATAGTATGAAAAATTATATGCCAACAAATTGGACAACCTAGAAGAAATGGATAAATTCCTAGAAACATACCATCTTCCAAAACCCAATCAGGAAGAAATAGAAAATTTGAACAGACCAATTACTAGTAATGAAATTGAAATAGTAATAATAAAAAAAACTCCCAACAAACAAAAGTCGAGGACCAGAGGGCTTTACTGATGAATTCTACCAACATTTAAAGAATAATTTATACCTATTCTTCTCAAACTATTCTGAAAAATAGCAGAGGAAGGAAATCTTCCAAATTCATTCTGAGACCAGACTTACCCTAATATGAAAACCAGAAAAAGACACTACAGAAAAGGAAAACCACAGGCCAACATCTCTGATTAACATAGATGCAAACATCCTCAACAAAATATTTGCAAACCAAATTCAATAATACATTTAAAAAGTCATCCACTACAAACAAATGGGATTTATTCAAGGTTACAAGAGTGGTTCAATATTCACAAATCAATTAATGTGATACATCACATTAATAAGACAACGGGGAGGGGTGCCTGGGTGGCTCAGTTGGTTAAGCGTCTGACTTCAGCTCAGGTAATGATCTCGCAGTTCATGGGTTCGGGCTCTGTGCTGACAGCTCAGATCCTGGAGCCTGCTTCGGATTCTGTGTCTCCCTCTCTCTCTGCCCCTTTCCCTCTCTCTCTCTCTCTCTCTCTCTCTCTTTCTCCCTCCCTCCCTCAAAAATAAATGGATAAAACATTGAAAAAAATAAGAGAAAAGAAAAAACCATATGATCACCTCAATAAATTCAAAAGAAATATTTGACAAAATACAATATACATTCATGATTTAAAAAAAAAACAACCTCTCAATATTATAATAGTCACAAAGGGGCGCCTGGGTGGCTTAGATGGTCAAGTATTCGACTCTTGATTTTGGCTCAGGTCATGATCTCATGGTTTGTGAGTTCAAGCCCCTCATAGAGATCTGCACTCTCAGTGCTTGGGCTTGTCTCTCTCTCCCTCTCTCTCTGCCCCTCTTGTGCATGCTCCCTCTCTCTCTCAAAAAAAAAAAAAAAAAAAAAAACTTTAAAAAGATAATAAAAAATATTTAAAAAAATTAAAATAATGGCCATATATGAAAAACCCATAGCTAACAACATACTTAATGGTGAAAAACTGAAATCCTTTCCTCTAAGGTCAGGAATAAGACAAGGATGTCCATACTCAACACTTTTATTCAGTATAGTATTAGAAGTCTTGGCTGCAGCAATTAGATGAAAAAAAAATTATAAAGGCATCCATATTGGTAAAGAAGGAGTAAAACTGTTACTATTTGCAGATTACATGATACTATATATAGAAAGCCCTAAAGACTCCACCAAAAATCTATTAGAACTGATCAACGAGTTCAGTAAAGTTTCAGGATAAAAAATTAATGTACAGAAATCTGTTCCATTTCCATACACTAATAATGAGGTAACAGATAGAGAAATTAAGAAAACAATTCCATTTAAAATTATACCAAAAAAAAAACCAAAAAAACAAAAAAACCCAACCCACCTAAGAAGAAAGTAAATGAAGGAGGTGAAACACCTATACTCTGAAAACTGTAAGACATTGATGAGAGAAACTGAAGATGACCAGAACAAATTAAAAAGGTATGCCATGACCATGGGTTGGAATAATTAATATAATTACAATGTCCATACATTGTCCATACCCAAAGCAATCTACAGATCAGTGCAATCCCTATCAATACAAAGAGCATTTTTCACAGAACTAAAGCAAATAATTATAAAATTTGTATACAGAGTATTATGTGAAATAAGTCAGTCAGAGAAAGACAAATACCATATTATTTTACTCAGATGTGGAATTTAAGAAACAAAACAAATGAGAAAAAGGGAACAAAAAAGAGAGGCAACCCAAGAAACAACTATAGAGAACAAACTGATGGTTACCAGAGGGGAGGTTGGTGGGGGGATGGGTGAAATAGGTGATGGGGATTAAGGATGCACTTGTGATGAGCACAAGGTGATGTATGGAATTAACAAATCACTATATTGTACACCTGAAATTCATATAACATTGTGTGTCAACTAACAGGAATTAAAGCAAAAACTAAAAAAAAATAAAAAAATAAAAACATTAATAGATTTTTTAAGGAGTTCAATTTTACAGAAAAATTGAATAGAAGACACAGGGAGTTCCCATATATTCCTCCCCCCTCCTCCAGTTTCCCCTCTTATTAACATCTTGCATTGGTACAAATGGTACATTTGTTGCAACTGATGAATCAATATTGATACAGTATTATTAACTAAAGTCCATAGTTTACCTTAAAGTTCAGTCTTTGTTGTTGTACATTGTATGGGTCTAGACAAATGTATAATGACATGTATTCAACATCACAGTATCCTAGAAAATCGTTTCACTGCCCTAAAATGCCCCCGTGGTTCACCAACTCATCCCTCCCTCCTTTCCTCCAGGCCTTAGCAACCACTAATGTTTTTACTGTCTCCATATTTTTGCCTCTCCCAAAATGTCATACACTTGGAATCATACAGTATGCAACCTTTTCAAATTGGCTTCTTTCACTAAGCAATATGCATTTCTTGGTAGCTCATTTCTTTTTGTTAATGAAGGATATTCGACTATCTGGAAGTCCCATGGTTTGTTTATTCATTCACCTACTGAAGGACTTCTTGGTTGCTTCCAAGTTTTGGTAATTATAAATAAAGCTGCCAAAAAATCTGTGTGCACATTTCTGTGTGAATATAAATTAATGTTTGGGAAAATACCAAGGAACACAATTGCTGAATTATATGGTGAGATTATGTTTAGTTTACAAGGAACTGCTGAACCGTCTCACAAAGTTGCCATACCAGTTCACATTCCCACCAACCATAAATGAGAATTCCTGTTGCTGCACATCCTCATCAGCAATTGGTGTTCTCAGTGTTTTAGATTTTTGCCATTCTAGTAAGTGTATAGTGGTATCTTGCTGTTATTTTAGTTTGCAATTCCCTATTTACATGTAATGTTGTGCAGCTTTCAAACGCTTATTTGCCATCTGTGTATCTTCTTTGATGGGGTGTCTGTTCAGATCTTTTGCCCATTTAAATTTTTTTTTTTTTTACATTCATTTATTTTTGATAGAGACAGAGCATGAGCAGGGGAGGGGCAGAAAGAGGGGGACACAAAATCTGAAGCAGGCTCCAGGCTCTGAGCCGTCAGCACAGAGCCCAATGTGGGGCTCGAACTCACAAACCGCGAGATCAGGACCTGAGCTGAAGTCGGACGCTTAACCGACTGAGCCACCCAGGTTGATCTTTTGCCCATTTTAAAACTTGGATTGTTGGGGCGCCTGGGTGGCGCAGTCGGTTAAGCGTCCGACTTCAGCCAGGTCACGATCTCGCGGTCCGTGAGTTCTAGCCCGCGTCGGGCTCTGGGCTGATGGCTCAGAGCCTGGACCCTGTTTCTGATTCTGTGTCTCCCTCTCTCTCTGCCCCTCCCCCGTTCATGCTCTGTCTCTCTCTGTCCCAAAAAAATAAATAAACGTTAAAAAAAAAATTAAAAAAAAAAAACTTGGATTGTTGAGTTTATATACATCTATCTATCTATCTATCTATCTATCATCTATCTATTATCTATCTATCATCTATTATCTATTATCTATCTATCATCTATTGATCTATCTATATATCATCTATCTATCATCTATCATCTATCTATCTATCATCTATCAATCTATCTATGATACCTGCCTTTTATTGAATATGTGTCTTTCAAAGACTTTCTCCCAGGCCGTGGATTTCTGTTTCATTTTGTCAGCAGTGTCTCTTGTACAGCAGTCTTTCATTTTAATGCAGTCTAAGTTATTGGTTATTTTTTTCATGGAGTATGCTTTTGGCATTGTATATTAAAATTCATCCCAAACCCAAGTTCACCTACATTGTCTCCTAAATTATCTTCTAAAAGTCTTACAGTTTTGAGTTTCTCATTTTGGTCTATGGTCCATTTTGATTAATTTTCATAAAAGATGTATGGTCTATGTCTAGGTTCATTTTTTAAAAATATGGATGTCCAGTTGTTCCAGGACCATTTATTGAAAAAGATTATCCTTTACCCATCCAACTCCCTTTGCTCCTTTGTCAGCAATAAGTAGACTGTATTTGTGTGGGTCTATTTCTGGACTCTTGGCTCTCTTCCAGTGCTTGTTTGTTCACTACCACACTTTATAGCTTTATAGTAATTATTAAAGCCAAATAGTGATGACCTCCAATTTTGTTTTTTTCTTTCAGTATTGTATAGGCTATTCTGAGTTTTTTGCCTCTCCGTATAAATTTTAGAATCCATTTGCCAATATCCATAAAATGTCTTGCTGGGATTTTTATTAGGATTGTGCTTAAGGTACAGACCAAGTTGGTAAGAACGGACATCTTGACAATATTGAGTCTTCCTATTCATGTAATGGAATGTCTCTTCATTTCTTTCATGAGAATTTTATAGTTTTTCTCATAAAGATCTTATACATATCTACATGTTAGATGTATACATAAATGTTTCATTTTGGGAGGTGTTAATGTCAATGACAACTGTGTTTTAAATTTGCAATCCCAGTTGTTCAGTGCTGGTATAAAAGAAAGCAATTGACTTTTGTATATTAACTTTGTATCCTGTGACCTTTATTCATTCAAGGAGGGTTTTTGTTGTTGTTGATTCCTTGGAATTTTCTAGAGAGAGTCACGTCATCTGTGAACAAAGAAAGTTTTACTTCTTTCTTCCCAATCTGTATTTTCTTTTCTTGTCTTATTGCAGTAACTAGGACTTCCAGTATGATGCTGAATACCAGTAGTGAGGTTAGACATGTTTGCCTTGTTTCTGATCTTAATGGGAAAGCATCATTTCCCAAAACTAAATGTAATGTTAGCTTAGGTTTTTTGTAGATATTCTTTATCAAGCTGAGTAAGTTCTCCTCTACTGCTGGTTTACTGGGAGTTTTTATCATAAGTGGGTATTGGATTTTGTAAAGTATTCCCTCATCTAGTGATATGATCATGTGATTTTTCTTCTTTAAAATGCTGATGTGATGAATAGCATTAATTGATTTTGCAATGTTGAAGCTGGTTTGCATACCCAGAATCAATCCCTGTTAGTTGCGATGTGTAATTCTTTTTATGCATTGTTGGATTTGATTTACTAATATTTCGTCGAGAATTTTTGCATCTATTTCATGGGAAATATTGGTCTGTAGTTTTCTATTCTTGTAATATCTTCTATCTCATAAAACAACTTGGGAAACATTCCATCCTCTTCTATTTTTGGAATATATTATATACAAATGATGTAATTTGTTTCTTAAATGTATGGTAGAATTCAACAGTGAACCCATGTGGGTTTGGTGCTTTCTGTTTTGGAAGGATAGTAATTACTAATTCAATTTCTTTTAAATATTGTCCTATTTGGATTATATATTTCTCTTTGTGTGAGTTATGGAAGATTGTGTCTTAATTGGTCCATTTCATCTAGGTTGTCAAATTTGTGAGCATAGAGCTGTTCCTAACATTTCTTCATTACCCTTTTAATGACCTTGGGATCAGTAAGTATGGCTCCTCTTTCATTTATGATATTAGTTATATGTGGCTTCTCTCGGTCTTCCTATGTTAACCTGGCTAGATATTTATCAATTTTACTGATCTTCTAAGAACAAGGTTTTGATTTTGTTGATTTTCTCTATGGACTTTCTATTTCATCAATTTCAATCAATTTCAATCAATTTCATTGATTTCTGCTCCAATTTTTATTATTTCTTTCCTTCTGCTTACTTTTTATTTAATTTGTTCTCCTTTTTCTAGTTTTGTAAGGTTTGGAAACATTGATTTTAGGTCTTTCTTTTTTTTAATTTTTATTTTATTTATTTTTGAGAGAGAGAGAGCATGAGCCAGGGAGGGGCAGAGACAATGGAACAGAGGATCTAAAGTGACTCCGCATTGACAGCAGCAAACCTGATGCAGGGCTCGAACCCACAAACCATGAGGTCATGACCTGAGCCAAAGTGGGTTGCTCAACCAGGTGGCTCAACCAAGTGGGTGGCTCAACCAAGCCACCCAGGTGCCCCAATTTTAGGTCTTTCTTATTTTCTAATATGTGCATTCAGTGCTGTAAATTTCCCTCTAATACCATTTTTGCTGTATCCTACAAATTTTGATGAGTTGAATTTTCATTTTCATTTAATTGAAAATATTTGTAATTTCTCTTGAAATTTATGTGGTATTTAGAAGTGTGCTGTTAATATCCAAATAATTTGGGGTTTTCCAGATATCTTTCTGTTATTAATTTCTAGTTTAATTCCCTCATGGTCTGAGAGCTGGCATTGTATGATTTCTATTCTTTCAAATTCTATTCTTAAGGGGTGTTTTATGGCCAAGAATGCGATTGATCTTGGTGAAAATCCCAGGTGAGCTTGAGGAGAATGTGTACTCTGCTGTCATTGGATAAGTATTCTATAGATGTCAATTAGGTCCAGTTAATTAATGGTACTATTCATGCCCTTACTGATTTTATGCCTGCTGGATCTGTCAATTATGAATAGAAGGAATTTGAAAAGTGAGTAAGAGTGAATTCCTCCATTTCTCTTTGCATGTATATCAGTTTTTCCTTCACATATTTTGATGCTCTGTTGTTAGGTGCAAACATGTTAACTATTGTCATGTCTTTTTAAAGAATTGACTCCTGTATCATTATGTAAGCCTCTCTTTATCCCTTATAATTTTTTTTTTTTTTGCTTTAAGGTCTGTTTTATCTAAAATTAATATAGCTACTCCAGCTTTCTTTGGATTAGTCTTGACATAGTATGTCTTTCTTCATCCCTTTACTTTTAATCTGTGTCTTTATTTGTAAAGTAGACATTGTTTTCTATTCATTGCCCTTAGTTCTCTGTTTCTTTTTCCTTTAAAATATTTTTTTTGTCTTCTGTAGTTTTAATTGAACATTTTACATGATTCCCCCTTTTCCTCCTCTCTTTGCATATCAATTATACTTTCTTGGAAAGATATATATATTTATTGCCGTTTTACTATTTGTTTTGCCCTCGAGTCTGGAGATTTTCTCTGATCCTTTCTTGTCATTTTTGTTTTTTCCTTTCCACTCAAAGAGTCCCCTTTAATATTTCTTGCAGGGCTGGTTTAGTGGTCACAAACAACTTTAGTTTTTATTTGTCTGGGAAAGCTTTTTTATCGTGTTTCCCTTGAGTTTGTAATATGCCTTTACATCTAATCCAAATCCTCTTTCAAATATTACTATAGCATTTCATGGAAAGTGCAATTACTTTACCAATTCATCTCTCATCTTTTATACCATTTTAGTTATTTGTTTCACTTATCCATAAGCTTTAATCACTATTATTATTTGGAACAAACTGTTACCTGTTAGATCAGTTGAGAATAAAAAAAATTAAATGATTTTAATCTTTTAATATAGATAAGAAATAACAAGTGTTGGCAAGGACTACTGTTGGGAATGTAAATTAGTACAGCCACTCTGGAAACCAGTATGGAGGTTCCTCAAAAAATTAAAAATAGAAATACCAGACGATCCAGTAATTCCACTGCTGGGTACTTACCAAGAGAACAAAAACAGTCATTTGCAAAGATACATGCACTCCTATTGCAGCAGTATTTACAACAGCCAACACGTGCAAGCAACCTAGCTGTCCACTGATAGATGAATGGATAAAGTAGATTTGGTGTATATATACAATGGAATGTTAGCCACAAAAAAGAATGAAATATTGTCATTCATAACAACATGGATGGACCTAGAGTGTATCATTCTAACGAAATAAGTCAGAGAAAGACAAATACCATATGGCTTCACTTATATGTGGAATCTAAAAAACAAAACAAACACACATACATAAAACAGAAATAGTCTCATAAATACAGGGAACAAACTGGTGGGGGTTGCTGGAGGGGAGGAGGTCAGGGATGGGCAAAATAGGTGAAGAGGATTAAGAGGCACAAACACCCAGTTATGAAATAAATAGGTCATGAGGATGAACAGTACAGCATGGGCAATATAGTCGGTGACACTGAAATGACACCGAAATGACTGTACAGTGACTGATGGTAACTACACGCATCAGGGCAAGCACTGTGCAATGAATGTATAGACTTGTCAAGTCACTATGCTGGACACCTGAAACTAATATAACACTGTATGTCAACCATACTCCAATTTTAAAAATAAAATGAAAGATTTCACTTTACCTTGATTTATCTCTTCCCTCCCTTTATGCAGATTTGAGTTTCTGACTTACATATTTTTCCTTCTTGCTGAAGAATTTCACTTAACATTTCTCGTGAGGCAAGTCTACTGGTGACAATTTCTGTCTGTTTCTTCTCTGAGGAAGTCTTTATTTCTCCTTCATCTTACAAGGACAATTTGCTGAGTACAGAGTTCTAGGTTGGCAGCTCTTCTCCTTCAACAGTTTAAATATTTCATACCACTCTCTTCCTGTTTGCATGGTTTCTGAAGAGAAGTTTGATATAATTCCTACCCTCGTTTCTGTGTAGGCAAGGTGTTTTCCCCCTCTGGTTTCTTTCAAGATTGTCTCCTTGTGTTTGACTTCTGCAGTTTGAAATGTTATGCCTAGATGTAGATTTTCTGGTATTTATCATCCTTGATGTTCTGTATCTGAGATTTGATGCCTGAGATTAATTTTAGAAAATTCTCAATCATTATTATTTCAACTATGTCTTGTTTCTTTCTTATTTTGGTATTCCCATGATGCATATTTTACCCCTTCTGGAATTTTCCCACAGCTCTTGGATATTCTGTTCCGTCTTTTTCATTCTTGTTTCTCTTTGCATTTCAGTTTTGCAAGTTTCTATTGACATATCTTTAAGCTGACTGAATCTTTTCTGGGTTAGTGTCCAGTGTATTGATGAGTTCATCGAAGGCATTCTTCATTTCTGTTATAGTGTTTTTTAAAAAAAATTTTTAATGTTTATATTTTTTTGAAAGAGAAAGAGAAAGAACGTGAGCAGGGGAGGGGCAGAGAGAGAGGGAGACACAGAATCAGAAGCAGGCTCTAGTTTCTGAGCTGTCAGCACAGAGCCTGATGTGGGGCTCGAACTCAGGAGCCTTTGGGCCATGAGATCATGACCTGAGCCCAAGTTGGCTGCTTAACCAACTGAACCACCCAGGCACCCCATCTGTTATAGTGTTTTTTGATTTCTAGTACATCCACTTGTTTCCATCTATCTGCTTGTTTTGCCCGTTTATTCTTGCATGTTGTCCACTTTTTCCTTTCAAGATCATAGTGTATGAGCCATAGTTGCCTTAAATTCCCAGTTTGGCAGTTTCAGTATCTCTGCTATAACGGAGTCTTGTTCTGATCCTTGCTCTGTCTCTTCAAAATGTGTTTCTTGTCTTTTAGTACAACTTGTAATTTTTTTGTGTGTTGGAAGCCAACATGATGTATTGGGTAAAAATGAACTGAGGTAAAAAAAAAAATGAACTGAGGTTAAGTAGGGTTTTATGTGAGGTTTTACATATATGTGGCTATAGGTTAGGCTGTATTTATTGTTTGTTATGGATATCAAAGGATAACATTTCCTCTGGTGTCTTTGCTTTTGTCCTCTGCTGTCTTTGAGCTTCTCTAGAGCCTTCCTCTTAAATTAGGTCTGAGGGGCACCTGGGTGACTCAGTCAGTTAAGTATCTGACTCTTTGATTTTGTCTCAGGTCATGATCTCACAGTCGTGAGATCAAGCCCCACGTTGGGCTCCAGGCTGAGTGCTAAGCATGGAGCCTGCTTGGGATTCTCTCTCCCTCTCTCTCTGTCCTTCCCCCCCACCACACACACACATAAGCTCTCTCAAATAAATAAATAAATAAATAAATAAATAATAGGTCTGAGACATGTAGCTTTTTTAGTTGTGTCCCCCTGTTATTATACAGGAGCCTTATTGACATGGGTGTGAGGTGTGAGGTGTGACAGGGAAGTGTTCTACAGTCCATGATTAAGTCTCAATCTTTTCATAAGCCTGAGCCCCTGGGCTATCACCTTCACAAGTGCTTTTCAGTTGTTTGTTTCCTTCTTAGATGAGACAGGAAGGCTAGAGGAGGCTGGAGTTGGATATTTCCCTTCCCTCAGGTCGGTTAAGCTCTGGTAAAACAGAAGGCAGGCCTTAAGATGAAAAGAATGCTCTGAGTGTATTTCAGAATGGCTGTTTTCCCTCTCCCCGTGCCAGAAGCATGAAGGGATTTTTCTCTGACTCTAATTGTGAGAACTTGGTAGCTCTTCTGGGGATAAAACTCATATAAGTATGGGGACCTTGAAAGACTGTTCTTCTTGGAGTTTTTAACTCTCAAACTTGTCCACACCAAGCTTCTAGCCTAGTTTAGGTTTCCCACCCTGGTACTCTTTTCCATGGAGTCTCTTCTCCTATAGGTGTGATTGTCTTTATCTGCCTCTTTGCCTCTCAAATTTTGGGGGCAGCACTTGTGATCTTGAAACTCTGATACATCTAAGAACAGTTGTTGATTTTCAGTTGCTCATCTTTTTTTCTTGTGGTGAGGTCGGTAGTGATGACTCTTTCAAGCTCCTTACATGCCAGACTGAAACATGACAGTGTTTTTGAAGAGCAAAAGTTTTTAATTCTGACAAAGTCAAATTTATTGATTTTTTTTTCTTTTATAATCTGATTTTTATGTCATGTCTAAAAATATTTGCTGGGGCACCTGAGTGGCTCAGTTTTTTAAGTATCCAACTCTTGATTTCAGCTGAGGTCATGATCTCACAGTTTGTGGGACTGGGCCCCACATCGGGCTCTGTGCTGACAGTGTGGAGCCTGCTTAGGACTCTCTCTCTCCCTCTTTCTTTCTCTGCCCTCCCCCCACTTGCTCTCTCTTTCTCTTTCTCAAAATAAACAAAATAAACATTAAAAAAAAACTTTGGCGGGGCACCTGGGTGGCTCAGTTTGTTAAGGGTCCAACTTCAGCTCAGGTCATGATCTCACAACTCGTGAGTTCAAGTCCTGCATCAGGCTCTGTGCTGACATGACAGCTCAGAGCCTGGAGCCTGCTTTGGATTCTCTGTCTCTCTGCCCCTCTCTCGCTCACACACACACACTCTCTCTCTCTCAAATATAAACATTAAAAAAAATTGTTTTAAATCTTTGCCAAACTCAAGTTCGCTAAGATTTTCTCCTAGAAGTTTTAATAGTTTTAATCTGTTTTGAGTTATTTTTTGCATATGGTGTGAGGTAAGGTTAGAGGCTTCATTTTTTTGCATATCCAGTTGTTGAAAAGATTTCTTGTAAAAATTTCTTTTTTGAAAAGATTATCCTTTCTCACTGAAGTGTCTCAAGCATCTTTGGCAAAAGTCATATGTGTGTGAGTCTACAGACTGTCCCCTTGATCTCTTTGTCTCTCTTTGTGTCTGTACCATGGCTTTGATTCTGGAGCTTTATAATAAGTCCTTAAACGGTGTAATCAATGTAAGTTATCAAAAATTCAACACTCCTTTGCAAAGTTGTTTTGGCTAGTCTAGGTCCTTTTCATTTCTATATAAATTTTAGAATCCACTTGTCAAATTTTGCAAAAAAGTCTGCTGATATTTTTATTGGTATTGCAATAAATTTACAGATCAATTTGAAGAGTTTATACCTTAGAAACAGTGAGTCTTCTAAAACGTGAACATAGATCTCTCAATTTATTTAGGTCTTAGTTTCTCCTATCAATTGTAGCTTTCAATGTATAAGATTTACACATCTTTTGTCAAAGTTATTCATAAACATTCAATAATTTCAATGCTATTTTAAAAATGCATTTAAAAACTCAATTTCCAGGGGCACCTGGGTGGTTGAGTCGGTTAAATGTGCAACTCTTGATTTTGGCTGGGGTCATGATCTCACGCTTCATGAGGGATTCTCTCTCTCTTCCCCTCTCTCTCTGCCTCCCCCCCACCCCCCAGCCAGCCCTCAATTCCCAAGTGTTTGTTCCTACTATGAAGATATATGATTGAATTTTGATTTTGATATTGGGTCCTGCAACTATGCTAAACTTACTCATTAGTTGTGGGTTTTTTTTTTTATTTTTTAGTTCTATCGTTTTATTAACTCAAATATGACATGCACATTAGCTATCTATTCATTTTCTTCACTGCATAGCCTGACATTGGGATTGGTGATTCTGATGGCCAGCTGCACTGCTCTTTCTACAGTAGCTTTGTGATTCTTAGAGGAGACATTGTGAGAAATCCCTGCACAGTAAGATTTGCTGCACATCAGCAGTACTTCAGACTCCTTGACGTTGTGGACTAGAAACTTCTGGAAGCCACTGGGCAGCATGCATTTTGTTTTCTTGTTTCTCCCATAACTCTTTTTAACTATCTTCTGCTTCATCAGAGGTCTGAGGGTGGCCATAATCCTGGCAGTAGTTGGCTGCCACTTGCACAGATGACACCAAGGAAGTGCCAAACTTACTCATTAGTTCTAAAAGCTTTTCTGTAGATTCCATGAAACGTTCTACATAAATAATCACATTGGTTTTGAATGAAGACCATTTATCCTTCTTTTCCATACCATATAAGTGACTAAAAATCTTAACTTACTACACTGACTAGGATCTCCAGCACAATGTTGAATAGAAATGGTAAGAGCAAACATCCTTGCCTTGTTGTTAATCTTAGTGAAAAGTATTCAGTCTTTCACCGTTAAGTAGGGTGTCAGCTATAGGTTTTTTAATAGATGTTCTTTATCAGGTTAAAATTTTTCCCTTCTTGGGGCGCCTGGGTGGCGCAGTCGGTTAAGCGTCCGACTTCAGCCAGGTCACGATCTCGCGGTCTGTGAGTTCGAGCCCCACGTCAGGCTGGGCTGATGGCTCAGAGCCTGGAGCCTGTTTTCGATTCTGTGTCTCCCTCTCTCTCTGCCCCTCCCCTGTTCATGCTCTGTCTCTCTCTGTCCCAAAAATAAATAAACGTTGGAAAAAAAATTAAAAAAAAATTTTTTTCCCTTCTTTTTCCTAATTTGATGAGAGGTTATTGGGAATGGATGGTGGATTTTGTCAAATGTTTTTTCTGCATACATGAGAATATCATGGTTGTTCTATTTTAGTCTATTTTAATATGGTGATTTACATCGATTTTGAAACGCCAACCATCCTTGCATTCCTGGGATAAATTACATAATGTACTATCTTCCTACACATTGTTAGATTCAATTTATTAAAACTTTGATAGTTCATGAGAGGTGATTTTCAATTTTGTCTTCTTTTCGTGTCTTTCTTTCTGGTTTTAGTAACAGCATAATGCTATGTCACATAATAAGTTTGCAAGTGTTCCTTCCCCTTCAATTTTCTGATAAAGTATGTGTAGAATTAACATTATTTCTTTCCTTAAATGTTTACTAGATTTTGAGCCTGGAGTTTTCTCTGTGGGAAGGTTTTTATCTATAAATTCAATTTAAAAAACAGCTATAGGGCTATTCAGGTTGTCTATTTCTTCTTGAGTTCGTTTTGGTGGTTTTTATTTTATAAGGAATTTGTCTAAGTTGTTGAATTTATTGGTATAAAGTTGTTCATAATATTCCCTTTCTATTCTTTTAATATATATAAAATAGTGCTGTTCCCTCTGTCATTTCTGACATTGTTGATCTGTGTCTTTTCTGTTTCCTGATCAGGCTGTTCTACATAAATGAGCCAAAGATAACTTCTATAGATTAACCCTATATTCTTTACTATAGCAGGCTGGGACCTGTTAGCTCAAAATTCTCCTGGTGACAAACTCAAATTTTATACATTCGGTTGTGTTTTTTGTTTGTTTTTATTTATTGTTGAGAGAGAAACAGAAGGCAAGTGGGGGAGAGGCAGAGAGAGAGAGGGAGACACAGAATCTGAAGCAGGTTCCAGGCTCTGAGCTGTCAGCACAGAGCCCTATGTGGGGCTCAAACTCATGGACCTTGAGATCATGACCTGAGTGGAACTCAGATGCTTAACCAACTGAGCCACGCAGGTGCCCCTACACATCCAGTTGTTTTAAATATAGACCAAATGAACAGATTTTTACCTCTTTAGAGCCTGTCTGCTTTGCATACCCCAGGATACAGCACCCAGCATCTGCTAGCCACAGATAAAATACTCCTGAAAGTCTCTGATCCAGATACCCTCCATTGTGCTGCTGAGCAACACCCTCTAGACACCTAAATCCTCTCTTCCATCCTCTTCCTTAGGAATTTTCTTGACCTCCCCCTTTCTGGGAGGTGCTCCATGTACAGAAGACTCTGGATGGCCTCATGTGGTGAGGGAATTCCCCATACACCACCCTGTCAGTTGTCCAAATAAAGCTCATTGTGTGCTATTGCTACTTCATGGTCATTTCTTTTTTCTTCTTTAACCTCCAAGTCTCTTGAACTCACTACAAGTGGTGATTTAAAAGGGGGAGGGGGGCCTGGGTGGCTCAATCAGTCGAGTGTCCAGCTCTTGGTTTTGGCTCAGGTCTGATCTCACGATTCGTGAGATCAAGTCCTGCATCAGGCTCTGCATTGCCGGTGAGAAGCCTGCTTGGAATTCTCTCCCTCTCTCTCTCTCTCTGCCCCTCCTTTGCTCATGTGCTCTGTTTCTTTCATTCTCAAAATAAACAAATAAACTTAAAAAAAATGAGGGGAGAGAATTTTGGAAATCAAAAAACTGATATGGGGTCTACCCAGTCAGTAGGACAATCAATTGGCAAAAAGATCATGGACAGCATTAGATGCTTGGGAGTCAAAATTTGGAACAGCTCCACATCAATTTGGTGTGGCATTGCTGTGTCATATTGTACTCTATATTTTTTGTACTCTCTCCCAGTGCCTCATCATCTTGGACAAATGGTACCACTGATATTTGAGTGATCTTGTGGCATTGGAACAGACTTTTGGGGCCAGAGGCCCTGAGCGGCCCCAAGAGGGAGGTCAGGCCACCCAGCTGGTCTTCCCCTAGGCAAGCACTGGACAATATAAGACTTTTGGGCCTGAATAATTAAAAAAAAGTTGGAACACAGCCTCTGGAGAAAGGGTGGGCTAATTCTGACTCCACAACAGGCTGTAGCAAGAGGGGCTCCCCATAGCAGGCTAGTGATTTAGGGAACTCCTGAGATGGGAGAGAGACAGGTAAAAGTGGATGAGATCAAGGTGTCAGGGTGAGGCTGGTCTCCTTCGTACATGGTGGGGATACACCTTTGTAAAGAGCTAGCGTGCATCTGCTGCTCCTGTCTGCAATGGCCAACCAGTAGGCTGAGCTGGCTAGAGCATTACTTAACATGACAAAATGCAAGGAAGTTTATATTCCTGCCCCTCCCAGGACTCCAAAGTAGGTGGTTGTCCTAGGTGCTCCAAACCATGAGGCAAGACACTTGTTGGGCTCTGTTTGCTGCTGCTTTTCATGGGTACACTGTTTCTTCAGAATGCCACTGGCCAGATAGGCAGGAGCTGGAACTCCAAGGGAGAGGACCTAAGGGAGGATTCTGGAGAAGATGACTGGTGCCCCCTAGAGGAAAAGGCAGCACAATACCACCATGATAGTCAAAAAGGAACCAAATAAACTATCTGGGGAGGATTAGGGCAGTTAGTGGAGATGTTGGCATCTCAGAGTTAAGTAATCCTCATCCTGGTATTCCCAATGTAAAGGCTGGCTTTTGCCTCATGACCAATCAATGGACTTTGCCAATGCATATAGCTTTCCCTGGTTTTAATTTTTTTATTTCTTTTTTTTAAGTTTATTTGTTTTGAGAGAGAGAAAGAGAGAGAGAAAATCCCAAGCAGGCTCCACACTGTCAGCCTTGAGCCTGACACAGGGCTTGAATCTACGAACCGTGAGATCATGACCTGAGCCAAAATCAAGAGTCCAAATGCTCAACCGACTGGGCCACTCAGGTTCTCACTGTATTTAAAAAAAAATTACCTCATTCTTAAACTTTAAAAAATGACTGAATACTGAACTACACTATTTATACATGCATATTTGTATGGTGTTAAAAGTATTTTTTTTTTATGGTGAGTTGGGATAGCGATAAGCTGGTGGAAAGGAAGAGAGCTAGAGTATTCTGATGGGCAAGAGGCATACAGAAGTCTTCTAGGGTCCTGACAATGCTCTATTTCTCGATCTGGACAAAAATTCATTTAGCTGAACATTTGTGCTTCATACTTTTTTTTTTTTTTGTACATGCGTTATTTATTTTCCACAATAAGAAAATTTAAAGGAAAAAATGTGAACTAAGACTCACTGAGTATTTGAAGAAAACCCTTGATATGAAAGTAAAAAAACCCAAATAAAGAGAAAATCAGACTCCAGAGGAAAGAGAAATTCAGGAAATGAAGAGAACTTAAAAAGAAAAAGTTAATTTGGTCAAAGAAATTCTTTGAAAAATTACATCCTCAAACAAGAACAAAATGTAATAAAAAATGACACAGAGACCCAAAAATAGACAAAAGATCTAAATAGACACCTCACCAAAGAAGACATACAGGTGGCAGATAAGCATATGAAGGGACTAACATCATATGCCATTGGGGAATTTCAAATTCAAACAACAGTGAAGGGGCGCCTGGGTGGCTCAGTCAGTTAAGTGCCTGGCTCTTGACTTCAGTTCAGGTCAGGTCATGATCTCATGGTGTGTGGGATCGAACCCCGTGTCAGGCTCTGTGCTGACAGTGCAGAGCCTGTTTGGGATTTTCTCTCTCCTTCTCTCCCTGCCCCTCCTTCACATGTGCTCTCTGTCTCTCTCAAAATAAGTAAATAAACTTTTTAAAAATTAAAAAAATAATAAAACGAGATGCCATTACAGTCCTATTAGAATAGCTAGAATCCAAAGCACTGACCATACCAAATGCTGTCAAGGATGTGGAGGAACAGGAAATTTCATTCACTGCTGGATGGAATGCAAAACAGTGCAGCAGCTGTGGAAGGTAGATTGGCAGTTTTTTACAAAGCTAACCATAGCCTTATCACACGATCTAGCAACTGTGCTCCTAGATATTTACCCAACTGATTTGTTATGTCCAAACAAAACCTAGACAAAAATGTTTATAGCACCTTTATTTATAACTGCCAAAAAGTAGAAACAACTAAGACATCCTTTAATGGGTAAACAAATTAACAAATTATGCTATGTCCATAAATGGAATATTATCTGGTGTTTTAAAAACGAGCTATCAAGCCCCCAGAAGATATGGATGAATCTTAAGTGCATAGTGCTAATTGAAATCAGTCTGAAATGCTACTTACTGAACGAGTCCAACTAAGGAGGTTAAATGGATGAAACACAAGGGATTTTTTAGGGCTATGGAACTAGTCTATATAATACTGAAATGATGGATACATGATATTATTCATTTGTCAAAACCCCATAGGGCTTTACAGTACAAAGAGTGGTGGGGAAAATCCTATGATGGAATGTAGAGTGTGACAAAAAAAAAATCTTATGTATTACTAATGTATGAAACAACCTCACTGAAGTGGGGGTGGGGTAAAGGTGCTGATCTACATCTTTGGAAATGAGTGGAGTCTGTAAGACTAAAGGCAAAAAGGACTGCATATAAGTACCATACTCTTGTTGATAAAGTTGTTTCATATAGGTAAATGAGTTAGCAATTCTGATATGGTTCTGTGTGTCTAAAATTGAATAGTAAATGGATGGCAGAGGGTAGAAGCCAGGTTTCTCACTGGTGCAGTGTGAGTTTACAGATAAGGAAGGGGAGAGGCTAGAATAATCCATATGGTAATAGAGTCAAAAACACCAGTATGAACTCATGTATGAACTTAACACAGATACAGATGGTTACATACAGAAATATTTAGAGATGTGTTTATATACACAGGCCAGTAGACACACACACACACACACACACACACACACACACACAAACACACACATAATCCTTGCTCTGACAGCAGAGAAGACCCAGACGCAACAACACCCCAGTAGCAACAAGCATACCTAGTGCCCAGGTCTTGGTTTCTAATACCATCCTCCAATAATAAGCACCAGGGATCCTTGGAGAAATGAATGAGTCTACGATTGGGGAAGAAAATACACAAGAAGAGCCTGGAACATCTTATAGTTCCAGAAAGGAAGGAATTGTTCAACAAATAACACGCACACACAGACCCACACCACACCACACCACACCACACCACACCACACCACACCATATACTGATGGGGCTATGTCAAAGGGACACAGGAGCCAACTAAAAGAGCTCCCAATGGCCCAAACTGGATCAATATGAACAACAAAATAAATAAAGAAGTACTGGATTACAACCCAAAATATAAAATAAATACTCTGGAGTCTACACCGACATTAATAAATGGTTAGATAAATTTAAAAATAGGGGATACAAATCTCCTGTGCAGAAAAATCACAAATAATTTCTGTACATACTCTGCCCTCAGAAAATGGAGTATAATTCCCTACTCCTTAAGGACAGGCTGGAGATGGTCTTTTCCTGCCCAAAAGTAAGTGTACTTTTAGAATGGGGGGGGGGGGGGAATAACTTCACAATGGAGAAATCTGACAAACACTATAGCAGCCAGGTGACCAAAATGATAATATATTGCCTTGATATGATGGGATGAAAATGTGCTTTTGTTCCATGGCCTTCCTCCCGCAAACCAGTAACAACAGTCTAACCACGAAGAAAACACCAAATTCCAATACAGGAGCAGTTTACAAAACACCTGACCAGCATTCCTCAAAACTGTCAAGGTCATCAAAAACCAGGAAAGCTTGAGAAACGGTATCAGTCAAGAGGAGCCTAAGGACACATGATGACTAAAAGCCATGTGGTATCCTGGATGGGATCCTGGAGCAGGAAAGGACATTGGATAAAAACTAAGGAAATCTGAATAAAGTATGGACTTTAGTAGTTAAGGATAATGTATCAAAATTGGTTCATTAAATGTAACAAATGTGCCACACTAATGTAAGACGTCAATAAACTGAGTGTGGAGTATGCAGGAACTGTGTGTACTATCTTCTCAGTTTTTCTGTAAATCTAAAATGGTTTTTGAAAATAGTTTACTTACAAAAAATAAAATAGAGAACAAGAAAAAGATATTAGAAATAAAAAATAATTGGGGCACCTGGGTGGCGCAGTCGGTTAAGCGTCCGACTTCAGCCAGGTCACGATCTCCCGGTCCGGGAGTTCGAGCCCCGCGTCGGGCTCTGTGCTGACAGCTCAGAGCCTGGAGCCTGTTTCAGATTCTGTGTCTCCCTCTCTCTCTGCCCCTCCCCTGTTCATGCTCTGTCTCTCTCTGTCCCAAAAAAATAAATAAACGTTAAAAAAAAAAAGAAATAAAAAATAATTACCAAGAGTAAAGAGTTGAAAAATAAAGTTGAGGAAATCTCAACATTCATAAGGAGATAAAATGCATAAACATAATGTCCAGCATCTGACTAACAGGCATACCAGAGAGAACAGAAAAAAAAAAAAAATTAAAGAGTGTAAGTCACTGAAGAAATAATAGAAGAAAATGTTCCAGAAATGAGGAGATAGTCTTCAAATTGAAAGAGTCTTTCAAGTGACAAGCAAATGAACAGAAAAGGACCCACATCTATACACACCCTTGTGAACTTTGAGATCAAAGACAAATAATCTAGAAAACTTTTAGAGAGTTTTTTTTTTAAAGGTCACCTTTAAAAAAAGAAATAAGCAAATTTCTTTTCAGCAGCACTGGATACTAGAAAAGATTGATATGGTCTTCAAAAATTTGAGAGAAAATAATTTTGTATCTTGAATTCTAAAACTTGCCAAATAATGAACCAAATTTGAAGGCAAACTGGGGCACCTTGGTGGCTCAGTTGGTTAAGTGCCTGCCTTCGGCTCACATCATGATTTCATGGTTCTTGTGTTTGAGCCCCGCATTGGGCTCTTTGCTGTCAGCGCAGGGCCTGCTTCAGATCCTCTCTGTCCCCCTCTCTCTCGGCAAATTAAAGATGTGCAGGTCTCAAAGTTTTCTTTCCATGACCTTTTCTTAAAGAAGTTTCTATACTCTGGCAAAATAACCCAAGAACAAGAAAAATGTAGGATCCAAAATATAATGGAACTTTCAAGGGAGACTAGGGTATTATATAAAGCTTTAATATAAGGGAAGCAAATAGAACAATAACACAACTTTTAGTAGTATCAAAAGAACTCCATTAATAACAGGAAATATCTGTCAAAACAATAAAGATAAGTGAATTTAATTAATTAAAAGAAAAATTTCAGATCACAAAGTAAAACTCAGTATTGTGCTGTACAGAAAGCAAAATGACACCAAAAGCACAAGAAACAAAAGAAAAAAATAAACTGGATTCCATCAAAATTAAAAACTTGTATGCTTTAAAAATAAAAGACAATACATAAGAACATTTTTGTAAATCACATATCTGATAAGCAACTGATATCTAGAGTGTATAAAGAACTATTATAACTCCATAGAAAGACAAACAACCCAATTAAAAATGTGCAAATGATCTGAATAGACATTTCTCCAAAGAAGATATACAAATGGTCAATGAGTCTCAAATATTGAAAAGATTTTCAATATTATTAGCTATCAGGAAAATGCAAATCAAAAGCATTAAAAAGACAGATAATAACAACTCTTGGCAAGGATATGGAAAATTTGAAGTCCTCATACATTGTTGGTGGGAATGTGAAATTGTACAGCCACTGTAGAAAACAATCTGGTAGTTCCTCAATAAATTATATGATCTAGCAATTCTACTCCTATGTTATCTATCCAAGAGACATAAAAGTACAAGTTCACACAAAAACCTGTATACAAATGTTCATAACAATATTATTCATAATAGCCAAACAGTGGAAACAACCAAAATATCCATACACTCTTGAATAAATAAAACGTGATATACCCATTTAACAGAGTATTTGTCAATTAAAGAAATGAAGTGTTGACACTTGTGAGTATAAAAGATTTTATTTCTTATTTTTAAGTTTCTTTAGAAGATAATGAGAGGTGCCTGGTGGCTCATTTGGTTAAGTGTCCAACTCTTGATTGCAGCTTAGATCATGATCTCATGGTTCCTGGGACTGAGCCCCATGTCGGGCTCTGTGCTGAGAGCACAGAGCTTGCTTGGGATCTTCTCCCTCTCTCTCTGCCGGCCCCCTCTCTAAAAATAAATATTTTTTTTTAATTTTTTTTTCAACGTTTATTTATTTTTGGAACAGAGAGAGACAGAGCATGAACGGGGGAGGGGCAGAGAGAGAGGGAGACACAGAATCAGAAACAGGCTCCAGTCTCCGAGCCATCAGCCCAGAGCCTGACGCGGGGTTCGAACTCACGGACCGCAAGATCGTGACCTGGCTGAAGTCGGAGGCTTAACCGACTGCGCCACCCAGGCGCCCCTAAAAATAAATATTTTTAAAAAGATAATGAGTTATTTAAGGCAGTATAATAATAATATATTGTGTGCTGTTATGGGTTGAGAATTACATTCCTCAAACTCATATCTTGAAGTGCTAACCCCTAATACCTCCAAATCTAACCTTATCTGGAAATAAGATCATTGCAGATGCAATTAGTTAAGTTAGGATGAGGTCTTACTGGATGGAGTGGGTCCCTAATCCCTAGGGTGGGTCTTTAATCCAATATAACTGGAATCCCTATAAAAAGGGGAAATTTAGACAAAGGCACACATACAGGGAGAAGACACGCCAGAGTGAAGGTACTACTGAAAGCTGGGAGAGAGGCCTGGACCAGATCCTTCCCTAGCGCCTTCAGAAGGAGTATGGCCCTGTCCACACTTTCATCTTGACTTCTAGCCTCCAGAACTGTGAAATGATACATTTCTGTGGTTTAAGCCACTCAGTTTGTAGTACTTTGTTATGGCAATCTTACTAAACTGATATATGGACTTAAGAACACGTAAAAATAAAATATATGACAACAATAGCACAAAGGCTGAGGGAAGAGAAATAGAAGTATATGGTTAGAGTGCCATGCATCAGCAGACTGTCACAAATTAAGGATATATACTTTAAAGCGTAAAGAAGTGCCTTAAAAAGGTTATGGCTGATAAATCAACAAAGGGGATAAAATGGAATTACAAGGGGCACATGGGTGGCTTGGTTGAGTGTCTCACTTGGTCTCAGGTCAGGATCTTACAGTTTGTGAGCTTGAACCCCACATCAGGCTCGCTGCTGTCAGCCCAGAGTCTGCTTCAGATCCTCTGTCCCCTGCTCTCTCTGCCCCTCCCCTGCTCATGCTCTCTCTCAAAAATGAATAAACATTTTAAAAAATGGAATTACAAAAATATATTTAATTAATCTACAACAAGCTCCCCTCAAAGAGGAAAAATAACAGATGAGATAAACAGTTACATAATAAATAAATAGCAATATAGATTTAAATCTAGTCATATCAAGCATCACATTAAACATGAAGGTCTAAATATTCAAATTAAAAAGACAGAGATTGTCAGATTGGATAAAAAACAAGGCTCAAATTGCCTACAAGAAGCCTACTTTATTTATTTATTTATTTGTTTGTTTATTTACTCATTCATTCATTCATTCTCAAGTTAGCCACCAGACACTCCAGGTGGCTATATTAATAACAGAACAAGTAGTTTGTTTTTTTTTTAATTTTTTATTTATTTTTGAGACAGAGAGAGACAGAGCATGAATGGGGGAGGGTCAGAGAGAGGGAGACACAGAATCTGAAACAGGCTCCAGGCTCCGAGCTGTCAGCACAGAGCCCGACGCGGGCTCGAACTCACAGACCGCGAGATCATGACATGAGCTGAAGTCGGCCGCTTAACCGACTGAGCCACCCTGGCGCCCCCAGAACAAGTAGTTTTCAAAGCAAAGAATATAACCAGGAATAAAAAGAACCACTTCATAATGATAAAGAGAAAAGCCAATTTCTCAAGAGGACATAATAATCCTGAACATAAATTCACCTAATAATAGAGCTTCAAAATACATGAAACAAACATTTATAGAACTGAAAGGAGTAATAAACACATCCATAATTACAGTCAGATTTCAATACCCTTTCTCAATATTTGACAGAATAAAAATCAGCAGATATACAAAACTAGAATACTACAATACTACGAATTGACCTAATTGATTTGTGGAATACTCTTCTAAATTCAGCAAAATACACATTGTATTCAAGTGCACACAAAATACGTACCATAATAGGGGTGCCTGGGTGGCCCAGTTGGTTAAGTGTCTGACTCTTGATTTTGGCGACCTCACAGTTGGTTAAGATCAAGCTCCACATTGTCAGCTGTCAGCATAGAGCCTGCTTGGATTCTCTCCCTCTCCTCTCTCTCTCTCTCTCTCTCTCTCTCTCTGCTTCTTCCCCTGCTTTCATGTACTCTCTCTTTCTCTCCATCAAAATAAATAAACATTAAAAAAAGAAAAAAACACCATAATAGACCCTATTCCATGGTCACAAAGCAGCTAAAAATTGTAAAGTTATTCATCTCATACAAAGTGTGTTCTCTGACTACAATGGCATTATAAGTCAATGACAGAAATGTATAAAATTCCCAAATATTGAAAACTAAATAACACAGTTCTAAATAATATGTGAGTTAAAAAAAATGAATTCAAAGGGAAAAGAGAAAGTATTTAGACTTGAATGAAAATGGAAACAAAATATACCAAATTTGTGGAATGCGTCGGAAGCAGTGTTTAGAGGGAAATTTATAACACTAAATACCACAGAGGTTTCCATCCAATAAATAGATGGAAAAGAAGAAAGATCTCAAATCTACGATTGCTGTTTCACCTGAGAAAACTAGATAAAGAAGGGCAAATGAAATAGAAATTAAGAAGAATAGAGGATATAATAAATATTAGAGCAGAAACTAAATAGAAAACAGAAAAACAATAGAGAAAAATAATAAAACTCAAAACTGGTTGATAAATGTATAAATGCCTAGGCATTTGGGGGTTGAGCACAGAAAACGATATGACCACTAGGTGGCAGTAGCACACAATGAGCTTTATTTGGATGACGTCTGGCCAGGTTGGCATGATGAAGGAAATCCCTCAGAGCATGAAACTGTCCATCCAGAAGGGAAGGGAGAGCAGGGAGCAAGCTTGTGTGTCTAGAGGATGTCACTCAGTCACAACACTGAGAGCCTCTGGGACATGAAGCTCTGAAGGGCAGCACCAGTGTGGAGTCTTTTATAGCTACTGGGTTTATTTTATCTATGGCTAGCAGATGTTAGGTGTACTTTCCTGGGGTATGCAAAGCAGACAGACTGCAAATGGCTAAAAAATCTGCTTGTCTGAGCTATTTTTAAAACTACTGTATGTGTAAAATTTGAGTTTTCCATCAGCAGGCTTTTGAGCTAACAGGTCCTAGGCCACTATGAATAAGCTAAAAACGTTAAGGCCAATATACAAGAGGTTATCTTTGGCTCATAATATAACAATCCATCCCTCAGACCCATGTTGCTTTATAATTTTAGTTGTATGTTAATTCATAATGCCTGAGTTTGGAGCCCATAATAAAGATTTTAAAGCCCCAGAATCCTGTGAGAGTAAAAACTAGAATTTCAAAGCCTGTTTGCAGCTAGTCTGTAAGGAGAATAAGGTCAGAAAAGGAGATTTTGACTTGTTCCATTTGTTTAGTCCATAGAGTGTTATTACGGCCTCTTTGATGCATGCCTCTGGCTATCTTTAAAACACGTAGCAAGATGTGCTAAATATGCAGACCTCACTCCCCTCAGCAGCCAATAAGTCATCTAGGACTATGTGTTGATATATACCTGTCCTTGCCAGGAACTTAGGTAAGGAAAGTACACAGCAATACAGTAGGGGTTAAAGTCAGGGGTCATCTGCACCCAGCAGTAGAGGAATCTGACGGTCTTCTGGGTATTGTCCAAATGGTGTTGCCCACTCTGGCAGTAAGAGTTCCATCTGATGGGTGTCAGTTACAGATCCAGACTTGTCCTCAGTGTCTTTCGTGGAGCAAAGTACTTGAGTGGCAGATGACAGTGCCTTTCTCTCCAGATGGTGGTAGCTAAATGCTAGATGATAAGTGGGCACAGGCTCAGGACAGTCACAGAGCTGGTTCATGTCAGGTTCTCATCCCACATTTTGCTGAAGTCCTGATCAAATAGTTAGCCTTTTAGTTCCCAACCAGGAGTTGGTAAAAATAGAAATCTTAGGAAAATGTTTGTCAAGGGCATATGCTATGGCTAGAAGTATTGCACTCGGCTCGGCCCATTGGATGCTTTGGTCTCTCCCCCATACAGAATTTGGAGTGTCTGAATATGGGCCATAGGCTGAGATTGCCCACTGTTTGGCCTTTTTATGCCCTGTGCTCACTCCATTGGTAAAGAGATCGTTGACTTTCTCATTTTGTGAGTGGGGCTGCCCTACCTCTTATCCCCATTGAGCAAGGGATGAGACATCACTGGGGACTTTGGCATGTTAATCTAGTGGCAGGGTATGTGGCCATGTCCTCATGGAGTCACGACACCCCATAGGGCCAGGTTGAGTTTGATCCCGTAGTAGCATTTCCATCTTAATAAAGTTGCAGCTTTAACTTTACAGGAAGCTTTTTTCCACTGTCCAGAACATAACAAGAATCTCCCTCCATAAGTATCTGGCTCTGCTCCAGCGTGGGCTTCCGTTCTGGTGAGTACCCAGTATGCTACCCATGTTGCCTCTCTAGGGGCAAACACCTGTAGGTTGAGTCTGGGAGCTGCTGGCACTAAAAGCCCATGGGTAAGCATGGACCTGTTCATTTGGTCTAGAGACTTCAGGAGGCAAATTTTGGGGTGGCCAAAGCTTCTAGTTTTAAGTCTTGCCTTCAGTTTATAGTGCTTGTTATTATGGCTCAGGTCTCCAGTGGAAAATGGAAAGCTATGGACGACTGCATAGATGGGGGCCAGCAAATACTGAAGGCGAGGAACATGTTGGTTCTCCTTTTCTGACATGGGAGGTTTCAGGGCTGGCAGCCTGTCTCTCCCCAGGGTATTTGTTAGTCAGCGAAGGCTGCCCTAACAAAGTACATGAACTGGGCGGCTTAAACAACAGACATTCATCGTCTCACCGTTCTGGAGGCTGGAAATCCAAGATCAAGGGGTCAGCAGGGCTGGTTCTGTTTGTGCTTCACTCCTACTTCCTGAAGCTTTGCTGGCAAGCGTTGGTGTCACCCTCATTTTTGTCTTCATCTTCACAGGGTGTTCTCCCTGTGTGTGCATCTGTTTCCCAATTTCCCCTTTTTGTGAGGACACCAGTCCCACTAAAATAAGGACCCACCCTACTTTAGTATGACCTAATCTTAACTAATTACACCAGCAATAACCCTTATTTCCAAAAAAGGTCACATTGTGGAGTCCTGGGGGTTAGAACTTCAATGTATGAATTTGGAGGGAACACAGTTCATTTTTTTTTTAATTTTATATTTTATGTTTTTAAAGTTTACATCCAAATTAGTTAGCATATAGTGCAACAATGATTTCAGGAGTAGATTCCTTAGTGCCCCTTACCCATTTAGCCCATCCCCCCCTCCTACAACCCCTCCCGTAACCCTCAGTTTGTTCTCCATATTTATGAGTGTCTTCTGTTTTGTCCTCCTCCCTGTTTTTATATTATTTGTTTCCCTTCCCTTATGTTCATCTGTTTTGTCTCTTAAAGTCCTCATATGAGTGAAGTCATATGATTTTTGTCTTTCTCTGACTAATTTCACTCAGCATAATGCCCTCCAGTTCCATCCACGTAGTTGCAAATGGCAAGATTTCATTCTTTTTGATTGCCAAGTAATACTCCATTGTATGTATATACCACATCTTCTTTATCCATTCATCCATCGATGGACATTTGGGCTCTTTCCATACTTTGACTATTGTTGATAGTGCTGTTTTAAACATGGGGGTGCATATGTCCCTTTGAAACAGCACACCTGTATCCCATGGATAAATGCCTAGTAGTGCAATTGCTGGGTCGTAGGGTAGTTCTATTTTTAGTTTTTTGAGGAATATCATACTGTTTTCCAGAGTGGCTGTACCAGCTTGCATTCCCGGAACACAGTTCAATTCATAACAACCAGATGGCCATGGGTGAAAGACCCTCCCTGCCCCACCTTTCCTCTCCCTCTCCTCTCTTCCCTTTCTTTCTCCCTCAATTTATCTTCTCCCTCTCTCCTTCCCTTCCTCCCTCTCTCTCCCTCCAGAAGTCCAACTATTAGCGCTGGCTAAGGAAGTGAATGGAAAATGATTTAAAGTGAGAGCTGACAAATAGGCACATCAGAGCGAGGAGCAGGGCCAGTTACCGGCCACCACAGTGTTTAAGAATCTGGGGAGTCCCAAAGGCCTTCCCTGGGCATTTCTTCAATAGTCTGTGCCTCTCTGTAGAGGGAAGTCCTTGAAAGCCATACCCTCAGGAGAGCTTCATGAGAGGGAAGAAAAAGGTGCAGAACAGTGTGCCTGCTGGGCCCCCATTTGCTGTTTTGAAAGGGACCATATATAGCCACATTCCACTCTCCTTGAGAGAGTTGGAAACTGTAGACTGCCTCTGTGTGGTAGGGAGATTTTTTCACTTTTATTCTTTGAGATGTTTCTTTTTTAAGCATGGGCAGGTTTCACTTTCCAATTAAAAAATAACAGTAACGAGTGAGTGGTAATGAACCAAGTCGCGCCTCTGGAGGCCTCTGCCCACACTGCTGGAAGGCCTCTTGTGCATGCATTTGCATGGGTTACAAGAAACACAATGTTTTTGACTGGAAAGATAATTATCTTAATTCACCAGCCATGTCAATCAGCAGATTTGCCTCTGAATACCTTCTCAGTCTTCCCCCAAACCTGCTCTTTCTTGAAAGTTTCTTACCATTATGGGCATTCAAAAGACTCAGAAGCTAATGTCAAGATTTGTTGAATAGTTTGAACAATGGCAAGTGCCCAATTTTGGAATAAGAATGTGCCTTCTCAGGGTGGCAATATTCACAAGATGAACACCGATACTTGAGCATTTCCCATGTACCAAGCAATGCCCATGCACGATCCTATTTCCTTCTAACAACCTCTCTACAAGGGGGTGGGGTGCGCCACCATCATCCCCACAGGGACCAATCGGTAGAGTTACTCAGGTGAAGTCAAACAGTGAGTGTGCTGGCGGAGCCAGGATTTGAGACTAGGTCTGGGCAAACTCCAGAGCCTGAGCACGTAATCCTCAGCTGCTAGCTGAGGTAAAGGAAATGTGAAGCCACATATCACCAAATCCAATGTTAAATTAAGCAGTGAGACCGAAACACAGAGGAAACTGAAAAATCACAATGAGGTAGCCCTACCTATTAAGCTACCTACTGTGTGCTGGGCATCCTTCTGAGCACTTGCGCCCCTATGACCTCTCTGTGCAGTGGGCATCGATGCCCTCAGGAGGAGGAAACCAAAGCTTAGTGAGCTAAAGTGACTTTTGCCCTAGACCACATAGCCCACAGGTGGCAGAAGGGGAATAGGACTTGGGGTCATGACCCCAAAGCACCCTTTCTTGGCACATCCATCCTTGTTCCCGTTCCTCCACTGAAAGTGATCTCAACAAATTCCTGAATGAGCAGATGAATGACAATTCCTGAATGACAAGAAAACCACCATGAAGAGTCCCACCTCAATAACGCACGGCCCTACACTGCCTGAGCTGGGAGGTGGTCTGAGGCAAAGTCATTCTTCCCCTCTGCCTTCCCAACCAGAACCTGGGACACTGCTGACCAAGGAGGGGAGAACAAAGATAGTGAGTGGCTGGGGCTCTCCGTCTGACCTTGGCCCTCTCCCCTGGGTCCTCCTGTGTGCACATGGGCACTTGGCCAAGGTGTTTTGTGCTAGCTACCACTCTGAAGAGAAGGAAGACCTCCCGCAGGGGTGATGGTCAGGAGACCTGGCCAGATTCACCTGGACACTTAGCGAGTGCTGTGAGCTGCAGGCACGGCTGGGCTGAAATGGGTCCATATCAAGCTTCCAGTCACATTTGATGGATAAGAGAGCTCACTGTGGCTGTGAATCCAGGTGGGGTTGTGGAAGCCACTAGGAAAAAAAAAAAAAAAAAACAGCTAGGTTGACTGAAGGGGCTTCTAACCTGCCATCTTGCTCAGACATCTTTAGAAAAAAATGCTTTAAGGAGACTCCATGCTCTCAGACACTTTTTTTTTTAAGCCAAGAAAATTTCAAAAGCTTTCCTGAATGGTTTAGACATGTGTCTGATGATTTCACAAGAGAGGATCTGAAAACAATGTAGATACCCACCCAAAGATGTCAAGTACTGAGACAATGCCTAGCATTCATGGCTGGTGTTCCCAAAGGTCCCACTCCAAGTCTCCTGCCTCTCTTTCTTGGCACTTAAAGAAATACCCAGTAGCTGATGTCTGCCAGCTTTGTGACTCCACTCCACTCAGAGCACCAGCCACGTACATCCAGACTGGCATTGTGCATCTCCTTGCTCAGGGAGCCCCAGGAACTTCAGATCACCCTCACTCGCCATTTTCGCCACTCCCGTTGGGCTTGCCCGTCTACGCTCTGTCCTCATTAATGGTTCCCTACCCTCCTATCCATCCAGGCTTAGCCTCTTCCTTCTCCAACTCTAATGGCCAAACAGAACAAGTTCTAACAGTTCTCTCTCCAAAGATGTTTCAATCTGTTGTGTCCCCTTTGTTCTCAGTTACTATCCAACTCAGAGACTCCGTCTCCCATCAGCACTACTATGACCACATGGTCGATCCCCTGCTTCAACCATGCAATTCATCCTTCAGATCACAGCATATTCAGAAGACTAATACAGTAGCAAGAGCAAGTTACTCCGGAAGGAGAAAAGAGAAAGGAATCGGGAGGCCCAGGTAAGAAAACCTGTGGTCTATAAGTCCACCTTCAAACTGTGGCACACTCCTACCTCATCTTGTCTCACATTTCCTGGAATCATTGTAATTTCCTGGATACACCTGGGGGGGGTTCCAATCCTTGTGATACATTGCTTCTTCTGCTCACGATGTCTTCCTTGCTTGTCTGCCCAGCACGTAGTTAAAGCCTGAGATCTGGAACCAGAAAAAGCCAGATTTGAACCTCAGCTCCAACTACTAGCTCTATGACCTTCGTCCTGAGCCTCTTTCTGCATCCCTAATATAAAGGTCATATCAGCATTTATGTCATAAAACTGTTAACAGCCTTAAATGATATTACTCAAATTGTTTAGTGGAGAGGCATGGCACACAGTAAGCACTCGATAAATGTTATCCATCATAATCATCCTTGCCCCTCAGAAGTCAACTCCACACCATCTCCTGCATGAAGTTTTTCTTGATCTCTTCTAGTTGTGCCCCCAGTAAACCCACCATAATGCATTTATAATTAAGTTTGCTTTCCTGGGTCCCTCCTCACATTGTGACCTAATTAAGGGCAGAAGCTAGCTGGTTCATCTTTGGTCCTCTGCTATTGAGAGAATCTGGCACTTATAGGGCTCAGTGTTTGTTGAATGAATTGGTTAACGAATGAAGAAAAGAGGAAGTAGGGACTACTCATTAGCCAAATTTACTGTGTACTTCATGACAGACTTTGTTCTGGTTGCTGGGGATACATCAGTAAATAGAACGGATGGAGTTCCTGCCCTCATGGAGCTCCCACTCTAAGGAGGAGGATATACTCAACAACAAACAAGTCAATATATAGTAAGTTGGATGGTGCAAAGCGCTCCCGGGAAAATAAAGCGAGGGGCAGGTGTTTTCTCCTATAAGAAAAGTTAGGCAAGGTGTCACCAATAAGATGACATTTTAACAGAGATCAAAGGAAGTGAGGGAGCAAGGTTGGTGGATATTTGAGGAGACAGGGCAAGAAAGTGTGATGCAGAGAACAGCTGGGTGCATATGAATAAAGGGAAGCTGGCCAGAACACCATTTTATTCATCTGTAAAATAGGGACAATATCATCTCAAAGAATTAAGTACGATTGATGTCAAAATGTGAAGTGCCATATATTAGTTCAGCTCAACACACCGAATGGTGACAACAATATGGACATGGTTCTTGTCCCCTGGGACCCCATGGCCTCTTTGACTTGGTCCTCCTTCCCCCTGACATGGGTTTCAAAAGAGGTCAGCTTGGAATGGCTGTCCGTAACTACACTGGTCATCCACAGGTAAGTTCTTCGAGAGACCAGTGCTTCCCTCACCTGTGCTGGTCTCACACAGAACTGGTCTGAAGAACTCTATTTCTCTGCTATCTCTAGCCAAAAAAAGTAACTTCTTGTTCAAAACATACAAGAAACGAGAGAATTACAAAGTAATCACTTCTTCTCAAAACTCAAAGGGCAGGCAATCAAATAAACCTCTCTCCTTTTCTCTCCTGACTCTCAAACCGTGAGCACTGATTTCCCTCACCCACAGAGATCCTCACATATTGGAGACCAAACTCCATGTTCCTTTACTTTCAATCCACTTTTTAACATGTCATCATAAAACATTTATGAAGTTTTATTTAAAGCCTCACTCATTGCTCTCTAGTCAAATAAACCTAAGGAATGACTCGCTGCCCTAAGGCCTGATAAGCTTTGAGCCTCCCTCCGTGCATCCGTCATGGAAAGAACCTTCAGGCACAGGTCTTTGTAAGAACTGAGCTGGTCCTGGGAGCACAGATCCAAACCCTCCTCCCCCAGAGTGAGTGGTGTTTTCCCTAGTTGTTCCTTCATATCCTTCTTTTAATTCAAATCCTGCTTTGAGGCAGCAAGAATGTTTTTTTAAAAATCTTATAGTAAATCCTTTTACAAACGGTCATCTCCAAGTTTTGGTCAAATCTTTACATTTATGTACTGAGCTTGCTTAAAATGAGGCATACTAGTAATACTGTGATACAGCCCACCACTTTCTTTAAAAAAAACAATGAACATATGAAATGCCTATCTGTAGCTCAACATACCAAAATCAGCCAACTTGAGACACATGCATTTTTGTAACATTTCTAGCCCATGTCTACACTGGGCAATTCCACCTCTCAGGACTTCTCGAACATCTCAGCAATCCTTTTATATACAGGTAACCGACCTCACTTAACTCCACACTACACGTACGTGTTCCACAGTGCATGAGATGGGAAAGCGGCTACCTCTACGGCAGGAGGGGAAGATCATAACAGAGACCATATGGAGCCTGGCCTGACAATCTCTAAGAGGAAGAGTAGTATGCAGGTGGGTGAGAAGTCAATTTGGAAACAATGGTTAATCTAATCCCCTCCAAAACAAAACAAAACAAAACAAAATTGCAGAGCATTTTACTAGTAAAGGGGTCCCTCTCTGGCTCCCAGGGCACAATCTTGGCAGGCCAGAAGGCAGTCGGATGATATAATTAAAATGCTGCAAGAAAAAACCCTCATCAACCGAGAATTCTGTATCTGGCAAAAACTATCCTTCCAAAATGAGGGAGAAATTAACACATTCCCAGACAAACAAGCGCTGTGGAAATTCACTACCAATAGACAAGCTCCACAAGAATTGCTTAAGGTGGTCCCCCAAATTGAAAGGATACTAGTAAGTAATTCGAAGCCATACAAAAATGTAAATCTTTCCAGTAGAGCTAATTACACGGATAAATATAAAACTTAGTTTTATAATTATCATAACTTCTTTTACAGGATTTAAAATATAAAAGCATAAAAAATAACTAGAAGTCTGTTAGTGGGTAGACAATATATATGTGATTTATGATTTCAGTAACATAAAAAGGGCTAGACTATAAAGTAGCTTTTGCATGTGATTGAAATTACAGTTTAAAAATATTTGTAGCTTAGTATGTTATATGTAATTACCATAACTACAAAGAAAATGTCTATAAACACATCCCTACACACTGAAAACTACAAAATGTTGCTCAAAGAAATGAAAGAGAATATACAGATCCTGTGTTCATAGACTGGAAGACTTAATATTGTTAAAACGTCCAGCACTACCCAAAGTGATCTATGGAATCAGTGCAGTCTCTATGAACACCCCAATGACGTTTATCAAAGAAATAGAATAATCCATCCTAAGTTTCATATGAAATCTCAAGGGACCCCAAATAGTCAAAACAATCTTGAAGAACAAATTTAGAAGACTCACACTTTAGGATTTGCTACAAACCTATAGTAATCACAACAGTGCCATGCTCTCTTTCCCTCAGTCACGTGGAGGCAGAGGATTGGGTGCACTCAAAATTGGGCTCCACCCATAACCCACCTCCATGACTGAGGAAGTCATTGCTGCTGGAAGTGTAATGGAGGTTAACACTGTTTTACAAGAGGTGCTGAAGACCACCCTCATCCATGACGGCCTAGCATGTGGAATTCGTGAAGCTGCCAAAGCCTTAGACAAGGGCCAAACCCACCTTTGTGTGCTTATATCCAACTGTGATGAGCCCATGTGTGTCAAGTTGGTGGAGGCCCTTTGTGCTGAACACCAAAATCAACCTAATTAAGGTTATAAGAAATTAGGGGAATGGGTAGGCCTCTGTAAAACTGACAGAGGGAAAACCCCATTAAGCGTTGGTTGCTGTTCTGTGGTGCTTAAGGACTATGGCAAACAGTTGCAGGCCAAGGATGTCACCAAGGGATACTTCAAATGTGAGAAAAAAACCAAAACTTGGTTCTTGTTGCAAAAAACACTACAAAAAAGTGTCACTCTGGCACAAAGGCAGACATAGCCTGATGGAATTGAGCCCAGAAATGACTTTTGACAAGGGAACCAAGGCCATTCAATGAGAATAAAGAATGATTGATGGGGGGTGGGAGGGGGTGGGTGGGTGATGGGTATTGAGGAGGGCACCTTTTGGGATGAGCATTGGGTGTTGTATGGAAACCAATTTGACAAACTTCATATATTGAAAAAAAATAAAATTAAAAAGAGAATAAAGAATGAAATGGGGAAAATATTTGCAAATTATTTATCTGATAAGGAGTTATTATCCACAATATATAAGGAATTCCAACAACTCAACAGCTTATTTAAAAAATGGGCAAAATATTTGAATAAGTAGTTCTCCAAAAAAGGTATCAAAAGCACTAAAATAAGATGTTCAATATCACTAATCATCAGAATACAAATCAAAAACACAATGACGTACCACCTCACACCCATTAGGATGGCTACTATTAAAACACACACACACACACACACACACACACACACACACACACACACACACACACACCAAAAATAAGTGTTGGTGTGGTGGTGGACAAATTGGAATCCTTTGCACTATTGGTAGGAATGTAAAATGGTGCAGCCATTATGGAAAACATAATGGCAGCTCCTTAAGATTAGAATTACCGTAAGATCCAACAATTCTACCTCTGGGTAGAATTCCTTCAAAGAATTGAAAGCAGAGTCTCAAAGAAATATTTGCACACCCATGTTCATGGCAGCATTATTAACAACAAAAGGTAAAAGCAACCCAAATGTCCATGAACAGATGATGAATGGATAAGCTAACCATGGTATCTACATACAAGAGTATTTATTATTCAGCCTTAAAATGGAAGAAAATGCTGATACATTTCAACATGAATGAACCTTGAGAACATTGTGCTAAGTGAATACACCAGTCAAAAAGGATAAATAATGTATGATTCCATTTATATAAGAGTCATAGTCAAAATCATAGACAAAGTAGAACAGTGATTGCCAGTGCTGGGCGGGGGGGGGGGGGTGGTTAAGGGAGAGAATGTGGAGCTACTATTCAATGGGTAGTTTCACTTTATTAACATGAAAAGATTTCTGGAGATGAAAGGAAGTGGTTATTGCAAACAAGAGTGAACAATGTCACTAACTGTACACTTAAGATGATCCTTTAAGATGTCAGATTTTATGTGTATTTTACATATTTACAATTAACTTAGAATAATTATAATTAGTCAACAATTCTTTTAACTGGAAACAAAATGATTGTTTCACTCCATTCAAATGGTCAAAGTTACCACCACCAAACACTGGGACAAACTCAAGGTCCTGTGGAGAGAAATATGCTTAACTATTTGGGAAGCAAGAAGCAAGCTGTCAGCAAGTTACTCATATGTATAAATTAATGTTACAAATGTTCACAATTGGTTAAATATAGGTGAAGGGCATACTGGGAGTTTATTTTGCCAATCTTGCCACATAATGGTTAGCTGGAAATATTTCCAACATTAAAAAAAAAAAGGCCACTGTTAGGCCAGGTTTGGCAATTTCTAAAATAACCCATTGACCAAGGCTCATTTATACAGAAACAATCTTCTTCCATATAAGACAAATTCCGCATCATTTTGAATTCCTCAGGCATGATTGTCACTTTACACCTGGCACCAACAGTTTTACCCTACATGGGAGAAGCCATCAGGTAACTGGAGCTTACCCCATCAAATGGCAAAATGCTATATTGGTAAACTTTAAATCTTTTTTTTTTAGAAAGTATGACTCTTACCTTTCTTGTTTAGAATTTTTAATGACCAGGGTCATCAACATGGGCTTCAGTAGGTGGCTGTGCTTTTTTTTTTTTTGCTCTCACAAGTTTTTTTGAGGCCATTTATATGAAGCAAATGGGTAGTGTAGAAAGCAATTGTTTCCATCTAGTGGTTAGCAAGCACCTAGTAATATCTTTACGTACCTGCCTTTTATAGCTCACTATTCCATCTGTGCTTCTAAGCTTGTTGAAAGCAAATGCAGAGATTCTGAGAGATTCTTCTGAGTAAAATGCATACACTGCATGTTATTTTGTCTGTTCAAAAGCTTTTATGGTGAGGTTTTCATGTTTTTTTGAAAATCCAGGTTGTCAGAAACCCTATTCCAATTTGTATGAGTAGAATTTCTACAATTAAAATGAATTACTGGTGGGGCGCCTGGGTGGCTCAGTCGGTTAAGCGTCCAACTTCAGCTCAGGTCACGATCTCAGGGTTTGGGAGTTCGAGCCCACGTCAGGCCCTGTGCTGATAGCTCAGAGCCTGGAGCCTGCTTCGGATTCCGTGTCTCCCTCTCTCTCTGCCTCTCCCCCACTTGTGCTCTGTCTCTCTCTCAAAAATAAATAAAATGTAAAAAATAAAAAAGAATTACTGGTTCTTGGGTTTAGTCATTTTGACTAATTAAAGATTCTTCATAATTAAATCTAGAGACTACTAAAGTAAGTTCAAAGTATCACAAAAACAAAATACAGCCACAAACTATAATTATCTATCCCAACTGCCCAACTGCCATCAGTAACTGGCACAGTAATTTTCAGTTATATCCACATTTCCTCTAACGGCGGTATTTCTCACCCTGTTTTTCATTATAGCACCCTTCCCAGGAGAAAACATCTATGTAAATTAATTAAAATCAAGTAATTAAAGTTTCCCTAACAAGAGAAACAGTAAGAAATAAGATTTTGTTGGTATTTCCTTTCAACCCCAACTAGGGTACTGCGATTCAATTCTGACGCTAACCACTTGGGAGTTAGCACTGCACTCCCCAAGGTTTAAGGGCTCAGTCTTCCACAATACTGCCCCCATTTTGGATGCCAGCAGCAAGTGGGTCCATGCCCACTTTTAACTAACTGGTTACAAATCTGGGGGTTTCCATGAACCCCTCAGGTTCAAAAATTTGCTAAAATGACCACCAGAACTCAAGAAAGCACTATGTTTATGATCATTTTTATTACAAAGGAAGACCAACGAAATGAAGACACACAGGGCAAGTTCTGGGAGGAGACAGCTTCCACACAATCTCCTTGTGGAATGAAGGCACATCACCATCTCAGCTCAGTGTGCTCACCCATCAGGAAGCCCCAGTGAGCTTCCGGGTCAAGAGTTCTTAACTGGGGTTTCACTACGCAGGCATGATCGATGACATCATTGGGCACGTGACTGGACTCAATCCCCTCACGCCAATCATGCATCAGGCCTGCCCAAAGTCTCAACCCTCAAATTACATGGTGGATCTTTCTGGTAACAGCCCCCACCCTAAAGCTATCTAGGGGCCTACCATGAGCCACCTCATTAGCATCACAAAGACATTCCTACCACCCACACGGTTTAGAAGCTCCTTGTTAGGAACCCAAGATAGAGACCAGACAAATCCCTTAAATTCCTTATTATGCCACAGTCAGGTAGGCTGAACACGGACAGTTTACAAACCACTGTAATATTTAAGACTTTTTTCCCTCACCAAAAACCAATTTTCACCCCCCCCCACGAATGGATCCTCTAAGACAATGAAGAGACAGCCCCCCAAAACCAGAATGGAACTTTATTGTGTAAAGTTTATAGAAGTATGAGTAGTAGTCTTCTGTACAAAGTACACAACAAACAGTTTTAAATACAAGTGAGAGAAATGCAAGTCCTATGACATTTGATACAAGCAGAAGCATTTACAGAAACACTAAAAAAAAAAAATTTAAAATATCCTCTTCTTTCTCCAAAGAGTCCATTGCGCATTTCTTAGAGATGGGGACACATCCCAGGCAAGGTCACAATGGCATTTTATTGCCCTCGATGCTGATTTTCACTGCGTGTGCAGATCTGCTTTTTTTCCTGATATCTGTGAACTTTCTCATCTGTTTATCCAGTCGACTGATACCCTTCTTGGAGGTCCCCTGAAACTAAGAGTGGGGTAAAAATTAAAGAGCAAATTACTGAAACACACAAATCCAGTTTTGCCTTTCACCTCCGTTTGTCTGAAAGTTAAAAAGGGCTCTTATCTCTGGAATAATCATAATCTGCTTTGGTGACCTCAGGAATAGAGCAAGCGTTAGCAATGTACACGTTAAACTCTCTCAATGAAGAGTAACGAACTGTGCCTTATTTTAAAATTTTGCCTCAGTCCATAGATATCTAGATGGAAGAGGGACGATTTAAACTATGATCCCCCCTGCAATTCCATCAAATTAGATTCTGACTGTATGCTTTTCCCTTTCAAAGGTCAGCATGGAGCTGACAGCTTGTCATATTCACCTTCAAACAGTGCCGGCATGAAGAATGACTGATCTTCTGAGGCAAGGAAAGTCACCTGAGAAAAAGCATGAAGCCTGATGAACGAGGTTAGAGGATGAATAAAGCGAACCCGTCAGGCGGTGGAGCTCTTGTTTCAGACTTGAAGTGAATCTCTGCTTGGCCTCAGCAGGTTCTGTAGCCCTGGGCAAATCTGGCCCCTGGTCTGTACTTTCGGGACCGCCAGGAGAGGTAAATGAGGTAATACTGTCAAATACTAGCACAGAGTCAGTGCTCAAAATAAGTATCAGCTGTTACCATCATTACCACTACTTTGGGACGGATCAGATTTATGATAAGTATACTGGATACAAGAAGAAAAGTAAATTAAGCCTTGGATCCAAGGGGCTTACCACTTCTTGCATCTGTTCCTGCTAGCCTCTTAGTTTTAAGATTTGGTTTTGGTTATTTTTTTCATAATTTGAAACAACTACGCGTCTTGAAGAGATGCAGTCTCCAGAAATCGATACTGTTAGAAATGCTGAGAAGGTCTGCCACTTCTATCAAAGATCAGAGCCAATTCTTCTTGTTGACTAGTGTTACTGACAATTCTGATCTTTAAGAATGTTGAGTGGTTTATAAAGAGAGGAGTTTTTCTAATTCTTCTCCCCAGATGTTTACTACTGAATCATCTGTGCAGCTCAATTCTGAGACTGCTAAAAGAAGGGAGGGCCCAGAAGACACTCTGGGGGTGGGGCCAGTGTGGGGATGTTCCTTTGAGCTGGGGAGCCCCCCAAGTCTCACTCCACCTCTAGACTCAGCGTGTACCTCACACAGGAGCTCCTGTCAGTCTTGAACAGGAGCCATGTAGACCATCCACCCTAGATTTTCTGAAACAATCCCACATCCAAATATTATTTTATATCAATTTAACACTTGGCACTAGGACTCTGAGTTAGCATAAATATACATTACCAGATGAGAAACAACTACGCTTCTCTCACGCTATCAAATCCCCAGATTTCCTAGACGGTCCTAGATATGTGACCTCCTTTCAGACAATGTGCCCTGATTCTTAGTAGTTAGTCCACATCAGAAGCCTTACCTGCTCAGATCTGCACCAATTACTCAACTCCCAGCAGCTGTACACACCAGCCAATACTGTCTCCCAGGACCCTGACAATCTGAGCCCTCTAGCCTCCTCAAATGGGACATACCCAGGTGACACGAATCCACTCCTACCTAGTCCTGTAACTTTTAAGACTTGTGGCTGGCACATGCCTAGTTTCCCCAAGCCTGGAAACACACAGGATAAAGTACCTAACATGCCAAATTCAGTGATCTCTCTCCTGATTCAACTCTGTACCACTTCCTTAGGACAGTAAAAGTGTATGCTGCACTGTTTTATCAGAGAAAAACCAAAAGCAGCTTAAAAGATCAGCAAGATAGGTTTGCTTTAAAAAATTATGGTACGACTGTATTTGGACACAATATTAAGTCACTGAAGAATGTTTACTCAAATGAATGTTTACCGTGTTAAGTAAAACACAAATCCAACAAAGTATAAAATAACAATTTTGCATAAAATTTGAAAACAAAAATACCAAAGCACAAAACCAGCAATGTTTATGTACAATATAAAGAGGACAAAAAGGAAATAACCCAAAATGTTAATATTAAGGTGTGGTGGAATTACAACTGACAGTAATTTTATTTGTGCTTTCTGCATTTAAAAGGTTATAAAAAAACATACATTGCTTTTTGTCATTTTAGTGTTATCTTAAAAGCACTCCATGGAATAAATTAACATATAAACATACAATGTAGTATAGGTTGCTGCATTATTTAGGAGTGAAAAATCAGAAACCACAGAGGAATAAATAAACAAATTATATATTCACATGATAGGCTATTAGGCATCCATTATAAGTGATAAAACTATAAGGTGGTTTAACGAGAAGAAGTGACCAAAATTATATACAGAATAATTGTAATTATATGAAAGTATCAATAGAAAAAAAGGGCAAAAATGGTATCAAACTGCTTTTGAATTGTGGGCAATTTCCCTTTCTAATCTCAAATTTTTCTATAATTACAACCAGAAAAAAACCAACTTTGAAACATTACTGGAAATACATTTAACACATCAAACTGTTAATAGTGGGGACTCTGAGGAAGAGCAGGGTTTTGGGGATGGGTTATTCTATAGTCTTTTATATTCACTTATGTAATTTCAAAGATAAAAATGACATTTAAAACAACGAGCATTTCATTTGAAAGCCATTTACTCACTCCAATTTTCTTCTTGGAAAATACGTTTTCTAATAGTACTCTTCGTGTCTCTGTGGTTTGTGAAAGCCCTGAGTGAATCTGTAAGGATTCATCCTGAACTGGGGAAACGGTATCAGGTGGTTTAAGGACAACATCCTAAAACGTAACATGAAACCACCAGCTTTCTGGATCATGCCGTATTTGTTTTCTGACAGAACTCTATCAGCCAGACTCAGGCCTAGGTAAATACTGGCACATTATGACCTGGGGGGTGTGGGATGAAGGAAAGGAATTCAGCTTAAGTTTCCCTCTCCTCCTGCTGGTCACTTCTCTCTTCCTGCCTCTCCGTCACATACTGGGAGAGGAGGGCACACGCCCTTCAAAACACCGACAGGCTTCCAAAGAAGAGTGGCCACTGAGACTCTGTATTATAATTTCTTTGCCAGATTGTGGTTCTCAATTCTCAAAAGTAAGTATATTGGGGAGGAAAAACTACCAGGGAGAGGGATAGAAAGAGGGAAAGACAGTGAAAACCAGGTAAAAGAAAGAGGGGTGGCTGAGGGAGAGAAGGGAGGTCAGGGGACGTTTTTATGGGTAAAAGTACAAAAAAGGGGAGGGAAGTTACGAAAAAGTTCTTGGCTCTGAAGCAGTAGCGCTCTTCTATCTTCCAGCTATTCTCAGTAAGAAAGAAAGGGTGTGCTTTGTTTTGACTGCAGCTGAACGGCAAAAACGAACGCGCACAGAGGGGAGTGTAGTCCGTGAAAAGAGCTGCCAAAGCAGGGGTCCCAGAGAAGTCACAAGAAGGCAACACACTCAGACTCTTCAGAGCACCCTGCCACAAGGCACTGCTGTTAACCTCAGAGCACAGCAGGGAGTGAGTCTGGCTGCAGGAACGGTCCCAACTCTTTCATTTCTGACCATCAATCAAATTTATCTCCTAAGTGTTCAGTGCAAGGCTTTATGCACTGGGCCCTCAAATGCACACAGACAATGTGGGAAAAAGCCACCTCCCTTCCACTAAGAAGCTACATTCACATTCACATGCCTGTAATGCAGACCGCTATGATCCTGGACCCTAAAAAAGCATTTTCAATAAAAATGGGTAAGAGGAAGACCAAATGCTCATCAGGGACTTAATCATATATGAATTCCTGGGGTACCAATAAAGGAAGGGACTTCCATATCCATTTCTAAACATTCAGTAGGACTTGAAAGTCACAAAGTGTTAAGTTCATTACTTCAGTAACTAAAAGTGGGCCAGGCCTTTTCTGGTTAAGAAAGCACACGCACACTTGTTTTCACTCTAGCTGCTGACAATTCAAGCCCATGCACAGAGCATGCTTCCTTGGGGATACCTCCCGGATACACTCTGGTAGGGCCAGGACTACAGGGGCATCCTGTTGCCTTCAATGCTGAACTTGACAGCACGGTGCACTTTGCTGAGTCGTTTCTGTTCTGCAAATCGCCTCTTATGCTTTTCCAATCGGCTTAGGCCCTTTTTAAGAATACCAGGCTAGAAAGAGTGGTTTGAATGGAGAATAAAAAGAGATTACTGAAGAGCAATGTAGATCACGGAGTAGTATTTACAATGATGACAGAGGAAGTATCTGCCCTAAATATTTCACAACAGAATTACTTAAAACAGCTGAAGAGAAAGGGCGGGGGGGTTGGGGGTGGGGGAAGACTGCAGAAGCAGGGGAGTTGTTTCTCATGGCTCTAAAAAAATGACTGCATGAAAACACTCTAGGCTTCAAGATTCAGTTGAAACAAAGGGATTAATGAGAAGAAACTTCCTGGCTGGATAATGTTGCTTTAAGTCTGAAGTAAAGCTCACAAGCAATGAATGATCTGGCTAGCTAAGAGGCCAGAAAACAGCTCTCGTTAAATGAGATAAACCTAAGAGCTGTTAAGAGTTATTACACACGGAGTAAAAAGACAAAACAGTAACGTGCACTTGAGATCCAGGTTGCCATTTCCCTGCTTGCTTACCCTGGATGACTCCATTTCCACATTCCACTTAGGTCTGACAACGTAGTCCTTGTTTGAGGGCATGGGGACCCTCGCACGGGCACAGAATCCAGGATCTCCAGGTCTGAGAGCTCTGAGGACAGGAAGAAGAGCATGCTGTCATGCAGCACCCCCCACAGCTGGGCCCAGCTGATTTAACTGCACAGGTGCCTCAAACCTCTCTGCCTCCCCAGGTCACCCAAAGTGCCCTCTTTGCTGTCTTAAGCTGGCCTCGCTATCACTCACATTTACTCTAAGAATTCTTCCACTTTCCTCCCAAAGCTGAATTCCTCTGCATTTTCAGGATTCCTTCTAGCCTCTCCTCAGCTTCACAGTCAAGCCTCACTCCTTTCCAAGGTTGCTTCCCACACCAGAACCCTAAATTCCAATTCTCTAGTCCAGTGGAGCTCCTCAAGGTTCACTTGTCACGTGAAAACTCAAACAGCCAAAATGATCCCTCAAGATGGAGTATGCCTATAAAGCAGTTTACGTGGTTTTGTATATGCAATATAGTAATTTTTGTTTCTTGTCTTAAAAAAATTTTTTTTTCAACGTTTATTTATTTTTTTGGGACAGAGAGAGACAGAGCATGAACAGGGGAAGGGCAGAGAGAGAGGGAGACACAGAATCGGAAACAGGCTCCAGGCTCTGAGCCATCAGCCCAGAGCCTGACGCGGGGCTCGAACTCACAGACCGCGAGATCATGACCTGGCTGAAGTCGGACGCTTAACCGACTGCGCCACCCAGGCGCCCCAGTTTCTTGTCTTTAAAAGTTGAAATAATTATAGGTTTACATGTGGTTTAAGAAATAATACAGAAGGATCTAGTGTCTCTCCCAATGATAACAACATGCAAAACTATGCTACAAGAACACAACTGGGGCACCTGGGTGGCTTAGTTGGTTGGGCATCTGACTCTTGATCTTGGCCCAGGTCAAATCTCACAGGCATGAGATTGAGCCCTGCACTGACAGCACAGAGCCTGTTTGGGATTCTCTCCCCCTCTCCCTGCCCCTCTCTCACTTGCGTGCTCTCTCAAAATAAATACTTAAAAAAAAAAACCAACAACGACAAAAAAGAACACAACTAGGGTATTGATGTTGATACAGTCCACCAGTTTTTATTTACATTTTGCCATTTTTACTTACGCTTATTTGTATGTTAGTGTATTTACAATTTTATCACATGTGCAGGTTCATGTATTCACCACAAGGGACTGTCCTGGTGCCCTTTTATAAAAACACATCCACCTCTCTACCCCATCTGCCCAGCCTCTAACCCCTGGTGACCACGAATCTACTCTTCATTTCTGTGATTTTTGCATTTCAACAATGTTATATAAATGGAATACACTATGTAATCTTTAGAAACTAGCTTCATCCACTAACATAACCCCCTTGAGGACCCATCCAAGTTGTTACATCTGTCAATATTTTGTTCCTTTAAATGCTGGGTGGTATTCTATAGTATGGATGTACCACAGCTTAACCACTCACTTCCTGAAGGACATCTGGGTTGTTTCCAGTTTTGACTATTATGAATAAAGCTGTTTGCTCATCTACGGGTTTCTGTGCAAACACAAGTGTTCATTTCTCTGGGAAAATGCCCAGGAGTTTGTAAGTGCTGGGTCATATCGTGGCTGCATGTTCAACTTTATAAGAAACTGCCAAACTGTTTCCCAGAGTAGCTGTATCATTTTACCCATAGCAATGTATGAGTTGAGCTACTTTCTCAGCAGCCATGCCAGCATCTGATGGTGTGACGTACAGTTACTTTTTATGTACACATTTGAGACTAAATTAAGACTAGCATCCTTCAAAACTAAGGCCTATTTGTAAATGTCTGGGCATTCAAATCACTCAACTTTTAGGTAACCGTCCATCCCTAGGGGTAAATGGAGAATGGGTGTGGATAGGTTGGTGTGGGAGAGAAGGACAAAAAAATTCTAAATTGTTTCTATTCTCTTGTACGGAGTTTAATCTGTTCTTTTTTTTTTTTTTTTTTTTTTAGTTTAATCTATTCTTAACATCAAGCTTCTACAATCTTCAAAAATGTGAATAAATTAAGTGGCTAGCCAAAGAAAATTCTCATAACCTATTACCCCCTGAAGCTGGCGTCTGTCCCATCATCAAACCTATCCCTAAACCAACAACACCAGCACCCTCCAGCCCCTCTCGCTCTCCTCTTGCAATCTGGGTGCTGCCTCACTGCCAACACTCACTGTACAAGCCCCTCTGCAGCATCTGCCAACTTCCCATGCCCCTTGCCACTGCCTCTTTCTAGCATGGCCTCCTCCCTTCCCTAGGGTCCTCTCCAACATGCATGACAAGTGTACTCACTTGCCTTCACTGGCTACACCCCTTTCCAAAGTGGCACAGTTTATGGTTTATTTTCTACCCTATACTTTCTTGATTCAACGACCTTGTCTGTGGAGATGACGATCAAATCTATTATGTCTCCAGCTCCAAATCCAAGTTTCAGACCCATGATATTTATAGGAATATCCATCCCATTAGGTATCTCATGTTAACTACACTCAATCCAGAACGCACCTATGTCCTCAAAATCTGTTCTTCCTCTCCGTTTGAGCAAATGGTTATATCACTGTCTCAGTTACTTGCAGTAAAATTGTGGTTGGTGTCTTCAACTCTAGCCAAACTCCCCACCCACAGAGTCACAAACTCTTGGCAATTCTGCCCCTGCTAATAATAAGTCTTCTAACCTTCTGCTTCCCCAATACCACCTTAGTTGAACTCTTTCACTGCCTTCAGTTCCTCTGCCTTCCAACCCACCCTACACCACGATGCCGGCAGCATCAGCACTCCAAATCCAATCTGACAATTTCCCGTCTCTGCTCACTTTCTACAGAATCACAGAAGTAAAAATTCCTCACCTTCAAAATTTGGCCCACATCTACACTTCCAACCTTATCTTCCACCATTTCAGGCACCAGACTACTACCCAACCACTTCAGTCTACTTGCCATCCCTTAAATGGGCCTTGCACAATAACCCCATATCTTCATGTAAGCTCTGCCCTTTGCCTATAATCCCTCTACAGACATTTTTATGAGCATGGACTATCTTTAATTCAATTTTGTATTCCCACAGCTTAACAGAGTCTAGCATGGAGCAAGCAGCAACAAAATCTTTACTGAATGAACTATTTCTCAATCTTCTATCCTCCAGAGTACCAGTGTATTTGGGGATATTCAATAAATGCTAAACTGAAAATCATCCCCCACCAATGTGAACATAACATGGTCCCCTTTGTAATCTTTCTTAAAACAAAGCAGCAAGCAGAAGATTTTCTACATGACGTCTAAGAAGAAAATACAATAAGAAAACTTACTTTTCTTCTCCTGTCAGCACCTTTTCCAGGTCTCTTCGGGGTGTCTGGCCACCAGTGCTGTGAAAAAAGTAATCCATGAGATACCAGGAAGGTCAGAATCATTTAACAAAAGAACAGCAAAGCCAACTTTTAGACCACAGGTAGTTCCCTTACACCGGATCTGGGATTACTTCTACTCTTGTGGAAGTACTACTCTTTTTAATGATCATTTGTATACCAGGTTTCATCATGGGTAAGTAGTAATTGCTATTTTTTTAACTTATAACCCTGCCATCCTGGATGCAACTATATCCGGTTTGTTGATACAAAATGAACCAGTAACAACTTTTTTCTAAGAATTTGAAAATGGGCCTGAGAAAGGGAAAGGTTTTTTTGTACAAGCAACCTTTGAAACTGTGGCAGATGCCACATTCCACCAGATGGAACCATAAAAGGAGGGAGCGTGGGCCTTCATGGTAGAGTACCACATTTAAACTAAAAGGGTGTGATCTACACAGGCATATCAAGGTGACAGAAAAGACAAAATGCTATCATCTTGCAGGATTCTTATTGATCTTATTTACAAAACAACGGCATTACTGCAATAATATTTACTCTGCTTACTCATACCTGTTCATTCTCCGTCGTTGAGGCATTTGTTCTAGATCTCTCTGCTCTCTTTCTTCTCTTGTCATACCTTTGTAGTTTGAGGTAAGACCAAATATAGGCCGAGACCATTCATCTGTCACAAGGAAAAATCGATTGTTTAGACCACAAAACAGCATTTCTGCTACCATTCCCTGAAACAATCACACCCCAGCGTGATGTGACATTCCAGGCATTTAGAATATTCTTTCCCTAAAGATACCATTGTTTCAAGATCATTTCAGGATATACGCAGCACATAATACCAGTATAATCACCAGCTTCAGCTGATTCAGAAAATTCAGGGTAAAAAAGTCATTCTAGGGGCGCCTGGGTGGCGCAGTCGGTTAAGCGTCCGACTTCAGCCAGGTCACGATCTCGCGGTCCGGGAGTTCGAGCCCCGCGTCAGGCTCTGGGCTGATGGCTCAGAGCCTGGAGCCTGTTTCCGATTCTGTGTCTCCCTCTCTCTCTGCCCCTCCCCCGTTCATGCTCTGTCTCTCTCTGTCCCAAAAATAAATAAATTCTGAAAAAAAGTCATTCTATAACCACTACAGAGGTTTACAAAAAGTAACACCTGACTCGCTCTGATAGTCATCACTAGCAGTGCTGACATTTCATTGCCTAATTTCTAACAATTTACTGAAAATAGAAAATCTTCAAATTCTTCCATGTTCCTATTTTAACCAAAAACAAGTCAAATTGTCAAATGGTCTACATCTTCAAAAATTGCATTTTAATAGTGCAGTACAGAATCTAGATTTCATGAAATCTAAGAAAGCTGCTACAGGGACGTGACCATGAAGAAAACTACTACATGCCCACTGTTTAGTCATTGAAAGTCCAGAAGTGCCAACTGACGTTTTTGTCCTCAACATAATGTTCCACTTAATACACTATCAAAACAAGCAGGAAACTTCACACACAGAAGATAGGTGTTATCAAGTAAGAAGGAAGCAGGGGGTCTCAGGGGGCCTATGTATCTTTATATACACAGATCCACCACCACTACTGGATTCAGAATCACTGTTACAGTAAGTCATGGGTATCACTGGAAATACTCTGTTTCTCTAAGCAGAGGGCAAAATCAGAGTTGAGAACTAATGCATAAAAGTTCTCATACAACAGCGCACTACAAATTATTAACAAGATAAAAAATGTAACATTTCTCTGATTTATAACAAAAAGTAAATTTCTCTCAAAAAGTTTTGATAATCTCAGAAGTTGAGGAGAAAAATAATTACTGTATTCACATAGAGGAGTAGTTATTTTTTGATATACCCTTGAAGTTTAAAACATTCCTTTCCAACACAGAGCACAGGAAGAGTTAAGGAGAACGATGAAAACACACATGGTTTCATTCTTAAAACTGAAAGATTTCATAAATGATATGGTAACAGATTAGATGAATTTCATCCAGACTCCTGGATTTCTCTGGTATCATTAAATAGAACATGCAAAAGGCTTTGGAGATCATTATAAAAGTTAACAACAATAGCATTAGTGGCTAACATTTCTTAAGGACTTACTATGTGCTAAGCACCATGCTTTATATATATCCTCTCATGTAACTTTTACTTAAGTGAATACATAATTATTTTACAGAGGAGGAAACCAAGGCTTAGAGCTTAAATCACTTGCCTAAGGATATGCAGTAAGGATTTGAACCCAGGTAGGACTGACTCTAGGGCCTGTACACTAACCCCTCTCTATACATGCTCTTGATCCAGGCTTAGACAACTTTTCACTTGCTATCTTTAATATTGACAGCATACTTAAATCTGCTGAGAAACATTTTAAGTCTAAGGATTAAAAAAAAAAACCTGGTACCTATAAGAAATTACCAAAAAATTTTCTATTCTACTTTATGAACTCATTTTAAATGAATCTTGACAAAAATATAGTTATATATACATGTCTTTCTGATATACACAAACACAACAAACAAAAAGCAAAATGTACATACTGATTAATTTCCCTGCCATATCCTTGTTGGACCTTGATTCCTTGGGGTGTTTATAGAGATACATCACTGCTCGTCCAATCCCACTATGCTTCAGGGTCTCCTGGCTCACACTAGGTAGCTGGGGAACATAAACACATACATACACATTAATCACTCAGAAGCTGGGAGTCCTGCCAATCTACTCTAGAGGACCTCCAAGGTCTGGTTCATTCACAACAGAGTAACAAAAAATCCATTTTCACGATCTGCAGACATTGAACACAAAGATACTCCGTGTTCACATCAAAAGTTGAGAGTTCCGTATTATACTGAGTCAAAGTAAAACTTAATGTGAGAAAATGTATACTAACCACACTCAGAGGTTAGTAGTTTAAAACAAGAGTCAATACAGGCCTCTGAATCAGTCTGAACCCAAGCATAGCCATCTGCTAGTTATGTGACCTTGGACAAGTCATTTAACTTCTCCGAGTCTTAATTTCCTCATCTGTAGAATGAAGACAATACACCTACCTTGCAGGTTTGTCGTGAGGAATAAATGAACCAAAACATGTATGAACACCTGGCACAAAGGAAGTTCCTTGGGAATTCCTTCAGAAGTTAAGTAGCCTGCCCAAGGTGTCACAGCCACATAAAGGCAGCCCAGCTCAAGACTCACATGCAAGTTTATCTGACTGAAGTTGGTGCCTGTTCTACTTCAAGTGCCTCCCCAGAACATGTCCACTACTGTATGATTACTCTCAGATAAACAACCGCAACTCCAAGATCTTTTTCTTTCAATTCTATAGTTACATGAAATTTTAAAAGGCCTTCCTTTTTATGCTCATTTTATTTGATATGTTCCTACTAAACACATATACATGAAACCCCTGTTCCGACAGACTATGTCAGAGAGATTGTATAAGAACATACGGTAAAACACAGAGGCTGTAATTATACAAACCACAACAGACAATTAGAGGAGCATACAGTCAAATTATCCGCCTCTAACCTCTTGTAGAATCTTCAACAGCTCCTCTCGTATCTTTAGTGCTGGCAAACTCCTATCCGGTAGAGGGGAGAGCCATTCTTTGATGGCAGACATCACACCACTGTCAATAAATGTTTCTTTAAGGTCTTGCCTGCAGTAATTAAAAAAAAAAGTCAAGTCTATGAACCTTGGTTGCACTGTAGCTTTCTCTGGATTTTCTTATATGTTTAGTGAAATTTCCAAAACCTACTTTATTTATTTATTTATTTATCTATCTATCTATCTATTTTATTTTTTTAATGTTTGTTTATTTTTGAGACAGAGAGAGACAGAGCATGAACAGGGGAGGGGCAGAGAGAGAGGGAGACACAGAATCCGAAGCAGGCTCCAGGCTCTGAGCTGGCAGCACAGAGCCCAACGCAGGGCTCGAACTCACGGACCATGAGATCATGACCTGAGCCGAAGTCAGACGCTTAACCAACTGAGCCACCCAGGCGCCCCCAAAAACTACTTTTAAAGTTACTCATATACATTATTTCATCCTATTTCAAAAGCAGTATGAAATGTAGTTCCTACTTTAAAAACAGATTTGAGAGGCAAAGATCATTTGTTAAAAACATGAATTATACAAGATAGGTTAATGTTGATATGAATGGTACAGACAGTAAGCTCCAATTATTACAACTGAAAAAAATAATAATAATGTTTAGAGATTCTCAAACTAGTTAGGTGATAGAGAACCCAGAACTGTGCTATTCTTTGCAGGACACCAAGGAGAATATTATTCTCTTAGCAGAAAAAAAAAATCCCAAAGAAATACAAATATTTAAATTCCATTTTATGTACAGATTCAATTACTCTATTGACATATTATGACAATATTACATATAAGAAATCTGCAACAGAAAACTGCTTCTTGGGATTAAGGCAGCAATTTTCTAGTGGAAAGTTCTAGCCTATGCTGTTGGCTATGGTTAGGTTCAAGGAGAAAACAAAGTGAGTCAGGAATATGAGTACACCAATGGAAGAGCCTCATGACAAGGATCTACCATAAAAAGGTCCTTATTCCAGAAGGACCAGTGACATACTTCATGATAATAACTGGTCATGTAAGACTCTACAATATATGTTTCAAGTAGTCCCTCAGAATCTGCTCTGCTCTCCACCACACCGGTAAAGGAGATGCAACTTTACCAGACTCAAGATAAGACAGTCTATAAAGAATGAAGGCAGTAGTTTATGTGCTTTTCTTTCCTTAGTATCAGTTTGCCATTTTTCTGTTTGTAACAGGGAGCAAAGGTTAAAGATCTGTGAGGAAGTAACATGATTCAGGAGATTCTATTCATTACTATTTTTCTGTGAATTGATAGAAGACAGTCATTCTTTAACATCTCTAGAACACTGGTACATAGTTTGAATATTATTCCATTAAAAGGAAAAAAATTTTTCAAGAAAACACAATACTTACTTCTTAAGGTGCATGACCACAGTCGGCAATAATGTTAATTTTTTCAGTGCTGGCTTTTTTTGATTGTTCAACTGTCTGTCTTCCTATCCAGGAAGAAAAAGATTTTTCAAACAGCAGTATTTATTGGCTTCACCCCTAGCATAGAGCCCAAGGCAGGGCTTGAATTCATGACCCTGAGATCAAGACCTGAGCTGAGATCAAGAGCTGGATGCTTTACCTGACTGAGCCACCCAGGTGCCCCCTAAACTTTAAAATAAGGCAGCAATTTCGCGAGGTAACAATTTTTTCTACAAGAAAGGATAATATGCTTTTTTGTAGAACCCCAAATTCTGTCAAACCTACAAAACTATCAGAGTAATTAGCCTGACCAATTACAAATTTAGGGGAACAATGTTACTGTTCTTGTTTACTTGGATGCTTTCTCCTATTTGAATTACAGAAAATTTCAAATTCTACCAACACGGAAAACAAGATAGTATACTCCTATCAATACATTTATTTCAACAATTGAACACCTATGTTCAGTCTTATTTCAGCTACACAATCACCAGCTACTTTTTCTTTCCCTTCCCTGAAAAGGCCACACAACAAATCAAGTGAGGAAAGGCAAGAGGGGGCTGGCAGGGGTCCATCTCACCTCGGCAGCTTCATTCATCTTGACGATCATGGCACTCACTACGTCATCGGCGTCACTGATGAAAGTACCGCCATCACGATTCCGTCTGCGCTTGCCGCTCATGCTCTTCTTCCGCTGCAACATCATCTCGAAATCCGACAGAAAGTCCATACTAAGCAGCAACACAAAATCAAGTGAAATACAAACCCCCTTTATACATATTTCCTTTTGTCACAGTTAATAACCACCAACTTTCTTAATTCTAACTCCATGAAATGCTGCTTTCTTCTAAAGCGCAAGTACTTATTAGAATTTGGCACCTTTCAAGATACCAGACTTCTCTGAACACAGATTCCAACCGTCTCACAAAAGTATGTGAAATTCAATCGACTAATATTTTGTAGCTAAAACTTTACCTTATTGCCCCTGGGATCCCAAAGTCAGCTTTTCTCTCAAAAAAAAAAAAAAAAAAAAATGTATTCTAATTATTAGGTTATTTTTCAGTAAGTCAAGAGCTTACTTGGTGAAGGTGACACTATATAACCCCACAAATCAAGACAGCTGAGCACAGGGCAAATGAAAAAAATAACAAAAGTAAACATTTTCAGACAGCACTGTATATAGAGAAGTAAAAGAAAAATGGAACAGGTTCTTTCCTACACTTAATAAGGAACCAAAATAAGAAAAAACAACGTTTGATAGGTTCTAACCTTCATTTTTTAAGTTCTCTTTAACAAATTAAAAAAATAAAATAAAACAAACTTACTGTTTTCCTCTCTTTATGTTATCATCAGAATCTGAATCTTCTGCTTCTTTTACCTGGGTTTCACTTTTTTCCTCTTCCAAATCTTCTTGGTTAAAACCCTAAAGGCCAGGTAAATTTGCCAGGGTTATCACAACTTTCTTATAGATTTTCTTCTGTATAACTGCTCTTAAATGTTTTGCTTTTTTTTTTTTTTTAATGTTTTGCCTTTTTAAAGTAATACATTCACAAAGAACAAAAATTAAACAGGTATCAAAAAGCATATAGCAAAAAAACTGACTCCCACGCTAGACGGTAGTGTTACTAGTTTTCTTAGGTCTCCTTCCAGAAATAGGCTAAGCCTATACTGATATACCTATTTGTACACATATGTATTTACTATCTCCTTTTATTATATAAATGGCAGCATACTCTACACACTGGGTACAGTACAATGTTCTGCACTTTCCACATTTAACAACACAATCTGGAGACCAATTCATATTGGCATAAAGTATTCTCATTTTTAAGGCTTTACACTATTTCACCCTATGACTGCAACTATTTGTTTATACGTTTTGCCACTGACATTTAGGTATATGTATTTGAAATTTTGTGAAATACCAAACTTTCCACAGAAGTTATGCTAATTAACTCTCCTTCCAGCAAAGCATAAATACACCTGTTTCCCCAGCTTCTCACTACTACAGGTATCAAATATTAATAGGTGCCAATATCTGGACTGAAAACTAAAAGGCATCTTTCTTTGCATGAATAAGGGTGAGCCTTTTTTTTTCATGTTTAAAAGCCATTTGTAATTCTTTCTCTATGGAACTCCCAATATCCTATGTCCATTCCTGTTGGAGCTTTGTCTTATTGGTATGGAAAGGCTCTTTAAAAATTAGGGAAATTAGCACCTGGGTGGCTCAGTCCGTTAACCATCTGACTTAGCTCAGATTATGATCTCACGGTTTGTGAGTTTGAGCCCCAGGTTGGGCTTGGTGCTGATAGCGCAGAGCCTGGAGCCTGCTTCAAAATCTCTGTGTCCTTCTCTCTCTCTCTCTCTCTCTACACCTTCCCCACTTGTGCTCTGTCTTTGTCTCTCTCTCAAAAATAAATAAACATTAAAAAAAATAAAATAAAATAAAAATTATGGAAATTAGCCCTCTGTAAATGACAGGGACAGCACAATCCTCACATTTGCAGTTTTGTTTTGTTTATGGTAATGTTTTCCAGGCATAATATTTTATTTTTATGGTCAGTCTTTTCTTTATAGCTTCTAACTTTCACATCATACTTAGAAAGACCTTTCCAATGGTTCACCTAGTATGCTGTTTTTCTCACTGAACTCAACCTATAACCAAGCTGATCGTTAACTCTCCAAACTAGAGAAACACATCTTATTCTTGTAAAATGCTGCTTAACTTAGTATGAGCTCCACAAGAGCAATGTCCACGCAATCTGGCATACAGGTTCCCAAATATTTGTTGAATGAATTCTTCCTAGTTTCCTTAGCTTCACTCTGCTATCCTGCTACCATCTTAGACTCTAAATTCATCTAGTTTCACTCTCTTACTTTAGTAATTAATGATGTTTCAATGCAAGACCTGTTTAACAAACATGTCTTTTTTCTTTAATCTTTTTTTTTTTGAGCAAGAGACTGCGAGTAGAGGAGAGGGGTAGTGGGAGAGACAGAGAATCTTTTAAAAAGGTTCCATGCTCAGCACGGGGCCCAATGTAGGGCTCGATCCCATGACCCTAGGATCATGATCCAAGCTGAAATCCAGAGTCATATGCTCAACCAACTGAGCCACCCAGGCAGCCTGACAAGGACATCTTAAATTTCTGGGTGGAAAGGATATTTTGTTTCATTTTGTAATGAAGTTCCAATTTCACTGCTTTGTACTCAGAAAACATTGGCTATACTTTGTAATTTTTGCAAAAGCTTGGTTTAAAATTTATATGGGAATGGGAAAAAGTAAAAGCCAAGGCAATCTTGAGGAATAACAAGCTTAGAGGACATATACAACCAAATATAAGCAGTTCTATATTAACAGTACAAGGATAAAGAGACCAAGAAAACAGAGAAGATACTGCTGAGACAGACTGGAAATCATAGACACTACATGTAATGACAAAGATAGCACTACAGAGGAGCAGGAAAGGATGATCTGGGTCAACTGGATATTCCAAATGGGGTGGGGGCGGGGATATACCTTGACTTTTTTTTTTTTTAACATTTTATTTATATATTTATTTATTTAATTAAAAAAATTTTTTTAACGTTTATTTATTATTGAGAGATAGACACAGAGCATGAGTAGGAGAGGGGTAGAGAGAGGGGGAAACACAGAATCTGAAGTAGGCTCCAGGCTCTGAGCTGTCAGCACAGAGCCCAACACGGGGCTCAAACTCACAAACTGCGAGATCATGACCCAAGCCGAAGTCAATCGCTTAACCAACTGAGCCACCCAGGCGCCCGTAAAACATTTTATTTTTAAGTAATCTCTATATCCAACATGGGGCTCAAATTTACAACCCCGAGATTAAGAGTCACATACTCCACAGACTGAGCCAGCCAGGGACCCCTTGACTTCTATCTCATACACACCCATTATCCATTACAGGTGAATTGTACAACTAAATGTGAAAGGTTAAAACAAGCTTCTAGAGAATAATTCAAAGAGAATATCTTTACGACCTTAGGGATAAGCAAAACTTTCTTGGAATTCAAAAAGTTTCACCATAAAGGAAAAGACATGCAAAGTTGATTTACATTAAAATTAAAAACTTGTTCATCAAAAGACTCCATTAAGGATGTGAAAAGGCAAGACAAAGAATAGGAAATAATTTTAACTTTTACAATCATCAATCTTTTATATTTGTATTCATATCCAGATTACATACAAAGACACTCTTCTGTGGCTTTTTGGTCTGCTTGTTCTATTGGCTACATTCCACTCAGAAAACAGATTTGTGTATTTCTCTTTGCAGCTGTCAACTTTTGTTGTGTATATACATTTCAGATGTCATAGTATATATACACAATTTTAAAAACTTTTTATTATGAAGTGACCCTCTTTATCTCAAATGTTTTTCTGCCTTGATCAAGGTCTGTCTCTCTGATATCCATATCCTGTGCCAGTTTTCTTCTGATTAGTGTTCATAGAGTATCTTTTTCCATTCTTTTATTTTCAACTTTTATCTTCTGTTTCATATGAATCTTGAAATGAGTATATAGCTATTTTGTAAAATCCAGTCTGACCATCTCTGTGCTTTAATTGGAGCACTTGATACATTTCAACTGAATATAATCAGAGATGTTAGTTATCAAAGCTTAAATCTGCTACCTTTACCATATACTACTTTCCAATCGTCCCCTGTTCTATACCTCTTTTTTTTTTTCTCTTGCCTTCTTTTGGATTAGCTTTTACTATTCCATCTTTTCCTCCTTAGGTTGGAGGCTACACATTCTATTAGTCGTCTTAGTGGTTGCTTCAGAGATTACAATGCAAAGTCTACGGACATCCTTTTACATATCTGTAAAGACCATGTCCATTCCCAATTTGTTACTGCTGTCACACGTTTGAAATTTTATACATATTTTAATCTACACTAGACAGAACTTTTTTTTTGTAGCATCAATACTCATTTAGATTTACCCACATACTTTTGTTGCTTTTTTCCTCCCTGAGTCCTTGACCTTCCACCTGAGATTTTCTGCCTTTCATATCTCCTTCCATTGGTATCCTGGTAAGATGAACTAGGAGGGAATCTTCATTCCTGACAAATATTTTTGCTGACTATAACAGAACATTGAGTTTGAAATTATTGGATTCTACTGTTTCTACTAAGAAGTCAGCTGTTACAGTCTAATCTTTGCCTCTCTGAATGTAATATTTTCCCCCTCTGGCTACTTTTAATATTTCCCAGTCTTTCTTGGTTTCTTGCAATTCTACTATGATGTATTTAGGTGTAGGTTTCATCATATCATTGCATTTATCCTGCTCATAATTTGTACTTCTAGAATCTCTAGCTTTATGTATCATTTCCTTTACTGCTTCTGCCACATTTTTTTCCTCTCCTAGGATTCAACCTATGTTAAACCTTCTCATGTATAATTTACATTTTATTCTTTTACATATCTTAATTCTTCATTCTAAATAGCTCCTTCTAACCTATCATCCATCATTTCACTCCTTTTCGAATAAATCTAATCTGTCGTTAAACTCATCCATGGAATTAATTTCAGTTACTGTAATTTTACAGTTTCAGAATTTTTACTCAGTTCTCATTGTTTGCTCTGACAAAATTTCTTACCTTTTACCTCCCTGAAGAGCTTTTTTTTAAGGTAACATCTTAAAAACTTGTTCTAGAGCCTCAAGGTGTATTTCTATTGTCTGAGGTCACCATTGTTTCTTTTTAACGTTATTGACAATTAGGTACCACATTGCATATCTGATAAACTACAGAAAAAATGAGGCCTGTGATGATGCTACCTTTGTCCTGAAGGGATTTGTTTACATATGTCAGGTGCCTGAGAGCAGTAGGCAAGAGTTAAGAGCAAGAGGTTTTCAAGGGTCTCCTAATCTCAGCAGGCTCTGACCTCCAAATACTGTCTCTTGAGCCCAGAAACTGTCAAAAATATGACCAACCTCAGGGCACCTGGGTGGCTCAGTTGGTTAAACATCCAACTTCGGCTCAGATCATGATTTCGCGATTCGTGAGTTTGAGCGCCACAATGGGCTCTTTGCTGACAGTTCAGAGCCTGGAGCCTGCTTCGGATTCTGTGTCTCCTCCTCTCTCTGCCCTTTCCCACTCTCTCTCTCTCAAATATAAACAAACATTAAAAAAAAATTCTTTTTAAAATATGACTAGCCTCTCAGCATGAACAGGCAAACATCCCAGAAAAAGCATTTTAAATGCTGAGCTTATCTCTTTTCTTTTTTAACTGTTCATTTTTAAAATTATTTTTTGTTATTTTTTTATTCTCAAGTTAGTTAACATACAGTGTAGTCTTGGTTTCAGGAGCAGAACCCAGTGATTCATCTCTTACATAAGACACCCAGTCCAAGCTTACCTGTTTAGGTATCTGTCTTTTGCTAGCTTTGGGCTTAGTAATTCTTTGTTACCTTATTCCTCTGCTGATGAGATTTTTAAGTATTTTATCTAGCTTTTCTAGTTGTCCTTAGCAGAAAGGTTGGTCCAAATTACCTAGCCTACCATAGCTAGAATCACAAGTTCCATAAGTACTGTGAATCCTTCTCTTCAGCATTATAACGTACCTTCTGTCGTCTCTTAACATGTTCCTTCCAATTAATTCAATTTTGCCTGTTACTTTCCTTCTATGCCTCTGTATACACTTTTATTCCACTTTCTGAATCCTTTCTTCTCGATTTTTCTACTGAATACACACTTGTTTTTTGTTTTTTTTTTTTAAAAAAACATTATTGAGAGAGCGCAAGCAGGGGAGGGGCAGAGAGGGGCACGGGGGATCTGAAGCGGGCTCTGCATTGACAGGCTGACAGCAATGATCCTGAACTCACAAACCTCAAGATCATGAGCTGTGCTGAAGTCCGATGCTCGACTGAGCTACTCAGGTGCCTTTACATACCTGTTTATTTCTACTTATTGGAATTACCTATTTGGGAACCACTGTCACAGAAATAGAAAGAGCATATTTAAAGAAATATCTCCATCTTATACTTACTGTAAATTCTTCTTCCTCTTCATCACCAGATTCTCCAAATATGTCTGCAATAAGATTTCTAGAAGAGAAGGAAATCATTTGCTTTCTTCTCATTTACACAGGAACCACAAAATCTTTTTCTAACAAGATACAATTTACGTATCATAAAATGTGCAGATCTTAAGTGTCCGTTTCAGTGGGTTTTGAGAAAAGACAACATTCACATAGCCATTACCATAATCAAAATATAGAACAACTTGATCTCTCCAGAAAGTTCATCCCTTTCCAGTCAATACCCTACATGAACATCTTAAAGCCAACCACCATTCTGATTGCCGTCATCACAGATTAATTTTGTCTGCTCTTGAACTTCACATGAGTGGAATCAGACATGTCCTCTTTTTCTTTCACTTAATATTCTGAGATTCATCTATGTTATAGTACATAACAATAGTTCAGGAACTGAAATCCTGAATCCCCCAAAATCATGCAATCGGGCAGGATATACTGTATCACCTCCCAATAAAATTTTAATACAAGTTTAAAAAACTTAAAAGACAAAGCCCTCTCTACCACCTCACATGAACCCTTGAAAACTCACGTTATGCTGTCACTTACTCTTCTTCGTTCCCCGACTCACTATCACTCCCAAACAGATCCTTCTCTTCGTTCTTCTTATCAGACAATTCTTCTTTTCCTGCTTCTTCTTCACTGTCAGAAGCTAGAGTCTTCTCTCTCTTGCCTGGTTTATCTGATACAACATCACTGTCAGAGTCATCTGCATCAGAGACAACCCGACTCTTCTTTGCTGCTGTGAAAAAAAAGTTCAAAATATCCTTAATCTTATTTGTCACGATCATGGTATTACTAAGAATAACAGGTGCTTTTAAAATGGCAGTACTCAGCAAAAATCAAAGGGCTCCTAACACACAGCTTAGAATAATAATTAAAAAGAAAAATAACTAGGGGCATCTGGCTGGCTCAGTCAGAGGAGCAAGAGACTCTTGACCCGAGTCATGAGCTGGAGCCCCATGCTGGGTGCAGAAATTAAATAAATACTTCATTTAAAAAGAACGGTACTAAAAGGTTCAGAGTCATATTACAATTATCTGTTATTGTTTAGGAAAAAGGGGCCAGAAGATGAAGAACGAAACTGTCAACATAAAAGTGGGTATCAATAGGCACCTTTCCTTTGGGGGAACAGAAAAACTGAAGACTGCAATGACATGCAGAATTAGAGTCCCTTCTATTTTGCTGAGTATTAGCAGCACTGAAAAGGTTTAGATATTCTTTTATGGAATCCCCTTACTTCCTGATCATCACTGGTCGGTTTGGAATTTCTCATCTCCCCCAGTAAACTAGCTGGCACGTGTGTGAGGCTCTTTTTCTTTCTCCTATAACTGCCAGGTCATAAGGAAATATGTCTTCTCCCCACTCAAAAGTAAGTTTCATAAAAAAGTAATCAAGGGGCGCCTGGGTGGCTCAGTCGTTAAGTGTCCGACTCTTGATTTCGGCTCAGGTCATGATTTCAAAGGTCATGATTTCTCACTCGTGAGGTTGAGTCCTACATCAGGCTCTGCGCTGACAGTGCAGAGCCTGCTTTGGATTCTCTCCCTCCCTTTCTCTCTGCCCCTCCCCTGCTCATGCTCTCTTAAAATAAATAAACATTAAAAAAAAGTAATGAAGTGAAAACTATTATCCATGAAAATAGGGGCCCAGCTAGCAAAGACTGGAAAGAGACACGGAGTCTCTAAATACAGTCCCTCACAAACTTCCTTGTACTTGGCAACTATTTGACGATGTTTAAAAAAAAAATTTTTTTTTTCCAACGTTTATTTATTTTTGGGACAGAGAGAGACAGAGCATGAACAGGGGAGGGGCAGAGAGAGAGGGAGACACAGAATCGGAAACAGGCTCCAGGCTCCGAGCCATCAGCCCAGAGCCTGACGCGGGGCTCGAACTCCCGGACCGCGAGATCGTGACCTGGCTAAAGTCGGACGCTTAACCGACTGCGCCACCCAGGCGCCCCTTGACGATGTTTAACAAGACAGGTACCCATGGAAGCTCAGTCACTATCTACATGGGATCTAGCGGATTAACTGTCAGATCCACAGCCAAGTCTGCACCCAGCTGGGTTTGCACATAAACAGATTTCTTTGAAATATTACTCTTCCCCAAAGAAAACTATCTTTCATGTTCCCATGGAAACTCCATTAGTTTACTGTTTTGAACCAGTAAGACCTTAACCAATGCTCCTAAAACAACTCAAAGCCAATTTAACACTAAGATCGGCCCCTGAAAACCAAGCAAAACTAGTGTCCTAGTGATATTTTAGAATATCAAGTTGAATGAGATAGTAGAGATCTAACATTTCAGAAACACACAGAGCTTCACAGTCACAAGCTCAGACAAGAATGAAAACTATGCACAAACAGTTCAAAAAAGGAAGCATCCTTACATGCTTTCTCTTCATCTTCACTGTCAGAAAGCACAGCAGCTTTTCGCTTTGCTACTTTCTCCTCTTCCCCGACTTTTTCTTCATCTTCGTCACTGTCAATTTTTGGCCTTTTGGGTTCCTCCTCCTCACTGTCTGAACTCTGGATCCTTTTTCTGTCTATATGGCTATCTGAACGAAAGGAGTCCTTCTGCATTTCTGCATCCTCTCCCTTGTTCTCCCCATCGCTGTCCTCGTCCGACTCTGGCTTCTCTTTGTGCCTGGAGGTATCCTCAGTTTCGGAATCACTGGCGGGTCCCTTCTGAGGCTCCTCGCTCTCAGAGTCACTGACTCGGGGCTTGGGAAGATCCTCATTTTCTGAATCACTGGCCTGGTTCCTTGGGGGGTCCTCACTTTCCGAATCACTGACACGGGGTTTGGGAAGCTCCTCATTTTCTGAGTCGCTGGCTTGGTGCCGTGGGGGTCCCTCACTTTCCGAGTCACTGACACGGGGCTTGGGAAGCTCCTCATTTTCTGAGTCGCTGGCTTGGTGCCGTGGTGGGTCCTCACTTTCTGAGTCACTGACACGGGGTTTGGGAAGCTCCTCATTTTCCGAGTCGCTGGCCTGAGTCCTCTGAGGCTCCTCACTCTCCGAGTCACTGACCCGAGGCTTAGGAAGCTCCTCACTTTCCGAATCACTAATTCTAGGCTTGGGAAGCTCCTCGTTTTCGGAATCACTGGCCTGGTGCTGTGGGGGCTCCTCACTCTCGGAGTCACTGATTTGAGGTTTTAGAACATCCTCTGTTTCAGAGTCACTAGCAGGACTTTTGGGGAGCTCTTCCATCTCTGAATCACTGGCAGGATGCTTTCTAACATCTTCATTTTCTGAATCAGTTGCGTGCCCATTAAGAAGGTCCTCATTTTCCGAATCACTGACAGGTAGCTTCCTGGTCTCCTCGCTCTCAGAGTCACTCGCACGCTGATGAGTGTCCTCATTTTCAGAATCACTTGCAACAGGCTCTGCATGCTCCTCAGATTCAGAGTCACTGTCCTTTTGCCTTTGAAGCTCCTCACTTTCAGAGTCACTGGCATTAAGGTTTGAGGGGTCATCATTCTCAGAATCCGTCACATGATGTCTTTTGTTGAGGCCATCCTCTCGATCACTAGGTTCATTCTAAAATATCAAGGGCGAAAAAATTAGTAAAGTGCAAGAAAAACATTTAGTAGAGAAATGTTAAAATTTCTCAACATTTTTTCAAATACAGGAATATGCACACGTCAAAAAAAATTCTTGTTCCACACCTATATAGAAACACCCCACTTTAAAGAAGACCATCTACCTGTGAAATGGCTAACATGGTTTAGATCCCATAATGGGAAAAGATAAACAGTTTTCAGCAAAACAAATGTGTAAAGCATGCCACCAGATTACTATACAGGAGGCTTATATCCTGAAAAGCTAGCCAAAAAAAAAAAAAAAAAAAAAAAAAAGCCTGACTTTTCCACATAATTCTAGCTCCTAAAAAATGTATTTTTCACAGAAATACAAGCAAACATGTACCCAACTTCTTTTTTTTTTTTTTTTTTTTAATATTTAATACTAAGAGAGAGAGAAAGGGGGGGGGGGAGGGAGAGAGGGAAGGGGTGAGCAGCAGAGAGAGGGAGACACAGAACCTTGAAGCAGGCTCCAGGCTCCGAGCTGTCAGCACAGAGACCAATGCAGGGCTTGGACCCACAAGCCATGAGATCAGACCTGAACTGAAGTCAGACGCTCAACCAACTGAGCCACCCAGGCGCCCCTACATGTACCCAAGTTCTTCTTAAAAGAAACATTCTTGGGTTCTATAAAGTTAAAATTATTTTAAGAAAAAAAACTATGAAACTTTAAGGGTGAAATGATATGCAGGGCATATTCTCCCAGGAGAATCTGAACAAACAAGGAGAGGGGTAGTTAGTTCACACCGACTAAGCACCTAGTAACAGCCCAACTCCCAGGCGGCTCTCTCCTGCTAGTTCATTTACTCCTCACAACAGTACTTTTCACAATAACAAAACTGAGGCTTGGAGCAGCCTGGGTCATACACCTAGTAATCCTGGTACAAAAGTTTAAGGTTTAGGAAAAACGTGATATAACTATAGCAACATAATGTTAAGAGAAATAATCTGAGAACAGAGAGTATGAACTTGATATATGTATATTAGAACTACATTTTTCCAAATGTAAAGAACAAGATATAAAATTATATATACACCAAAATACTAGTAACTGGGATCTGGGAGATTTTTTCTCATCTAGTATTTGAACTTTCAATAACATGGTGATTAATATTCTGTTTTAAAAAGTGAAAGTGTTTCTGTGACTTTTCCCCATTAAAAATGTTCTGAGCCAAATATTTCTCTTTAGAATATATGACTGACATTACCTGAAATTACCAGAGATGAGTTTTCAAGGAGCAAAGAATTTTTAATAATGTTTATGCCCACCAGCATGCTATGAAATAATTCAGTGACAAGATAAATGGCAAGAAAAAGTCTTCAGAAAACTTGTCCTTTAACTTGCCTCCAGCTCATTTAAAGTATGCTGTGATAGACTACAAAACATTATACAACAAGCTTTGAAGCCTAAGTTTGAGGGGGGTTTTTCTGTCCATATTTTAGGACCATCTCGACAGCACAGCATTCCAAATAAACAATAATTGCTGAACATATTTATTCAAATAAAACATGTGCAGGGAACTTTCTAAAATCATAAACTTTTCAAGTTTCCTACAGGCACTTTTCTTTAGCACTGGGCATTCAGCACAGCACTGGATTCCTTCCCAGCCATACATCCTATTATCCCATTAAAATAGGTGTTTATAAAATGTGATATAAGGACAGGAAAAGTAACACAGACTCTTGCACTACAGTACAATACTCCATATATTGCTAAAAGTCTACTTGAAAAACTATCTTAATGGTCTTTAACTATGAAAATATAATTTAGAATGTTAAGTCCTAAGAAGGCAGGCATTTTTGGCCTGTTTTCTTCATTGAGGTATCTTCAGAGCACAGAATGGATTCTGGCATATATACACCAAGTGGGAATACATCTGACCCTTGAACAACATGGGAGAGGAATGTAGGAGGTGCTGACCGCCCCCCCCCCACAGTTGAAATTTGTAACTACTGACTTCCCAAAACTTAACTAATTAGCCTACTGCTGCCTAGAAGCCTTACTAATAACTTAAACTGTCAATTACCACATATTTTTAGTATGTTATATATTTTATATACTATTTCTTATAATAAAGTAAGCTAGAAAAAGTGCTATTAAAGAAAATCGTTAAGGGGGAGCTTGGGTGGCTCAGTCAGTTAAGCATCTGACTCTTGATCTCAGTCAGCTTGGGCCTTGATCTCAGGATCGTAGTTCAAACCCTACAGTGGGCTCCGCAATAGGTGTAAAGCTTACTTAAAAAAAATAATACTAAAAACTAAAAAACTAAAAAAAAAAGAAAATAATAAGGAAGAGAAAATACATTTAAGCACTGTATTTATTAAAAACAAAAACATAGGGGCGCCTGGGTAGCTCAGTCAGTTAAGTGTCCGACTTCAGCTGGGGTCATGATCTCGCAGTTTGAGAGTCCGAGTCCAACATCAGGCTCTGTGCTGACAGCTGGAACCTGGAGCATGCTTCAGACTCTGTCTCCCTCTCTCTCCGCCCCTCCCATGTTCATGCTCTATCTTTGTCTCTCAATAATAAATAAATGTTAAAAAAAAATTAAAAAAAAAATAACAAAACACATATAGGGGTCCCTGGGTGACTTAGTCCGTTGAGCATCTGACTTCAGCTCAGGTCATGATCTCATGGTCCATAAGTTCAAGCCCCACACTGGGCTCTATGTTGACAGCTCAGAGCCTGGGGTCTGCTTCAGATTCTGTGTCTCCCTCTCTCTGCTCCCCGCCCCCCCTCAACTAGTGCCTCTGTCTGTGTCTCTCTAAGGTAAATAAACATTAAAAAAAAATTTTTAAACACACACACCCAAGTGGTGCTACGCACTTTAAACCCATGTTGTCCAAGGGCCAACTATAATTTAAAGTGAGGAATAATTAACTATGTGCAAGGTGCTAGGAGTCAAGGATGAACATGTCTCAGTGCCTGAAGCTGCTTTCTATGAACCAGCCAAATGTATCATAACAACATAAAGTAGTATGTGCTGTCATGAAGGTATGCACAATATTGTGAAAGCCTACAGGAAGTGATCTATAGGAGACTGGGCTTTAGTAAGTATGCAGACAAAAGTATTTACAACTAGTTTGTAATGACAGAGTTAAAAAAAAAATTAACGAGATTATTGAGGGAAAGCAAGACATACAGGCACCAGAAGAGGCCACTAAAAGCAGGAGGCAAAGGGAAAACTATAACCAGCTTTCGAAATGCTGTCCATGACATACCTATGACAGAATTCTAACAGTTTGTTTGTGTGTGACTCAATTTATTTTCGCTGTAAGCAACAGAAACCATCTCTGGCTTATCTTCAGAAAAAAAGAACAAAAGAACAATATTCCCAGAATGTAAGTGCAACTGACTAAAGACTCAGAAAGGGTAGGAACCAAGGCAGCTCAGAGAGCTTAGAAAAGGGAACTTGAGGACTTTTCTGCTAGAGCACAATCAATACCATGATTCACTCTAACCATGCCAAACTTCTGTGTCTGGGCTCTAAATTTTAACCTCCCAGGACAGATGATCCAATTGGCCATGGCAACATCAGATGTTGTGACTCAGTGTTCACTGGGTTACAGCCACAGCAGGGACACAGTATTGGGAGCCGATGCCAGAGAGGGAAGAGATACCATGAACTGGACAGTCATCCTCAAACTTACCTGCTGCACTCTACCCTGGATTTCTAGACACACGGTGTATACATTCTAAAACAAGCAACCATGACAAGGACATTACATACATAAAGGTTTGTGAAACATGAATTCTCATCAATTTTTGAGGAGTTTCATAAAAACTGGGTGTCTATTCATTATATGTAACATGGTGAAGACAAAAAAGTGAGAAATTACTGCAGTAAGAAAGTGCTAGTCGACAGACTCAAGTTAGAGAATTCACTTAGGCAATGACATCACAGGATTTAGGAAAAGAATCCATTAGAAATGATACAATTATGCTTAAAAGTCATCAAGACAATATTCAATATTTTTAGACTGGTTTCAACAATTAGTGTAAGTTGCAAATTTCAAAAATCCAAAATACAGTTCTTTAAAAGTCAGGTATGAATATAACAAATCAATAGTAGAAACTGCCATTTAAATGCCATGTTCTTAATAATTTAAAAAATTCCCTAATTGCTAATTGCCAAGGAAACTGACCACTCTGAGGTTTCTCAGAAGCTTTAGAAATGTCTATAATACCTCATACCTCCTGCTTACAATCATTCACACTGTAGATCCAAATAATTACCCATAATGAATGATGTGGTCGTTTGTACAAATAGTAACCACACTCCTTATGGACCGAGGCCACAATACTCCAATACGCGTGCACAGAGATGATTAACGTTTTAAAATTACAAAGTAAATGATAAAACTGCCATAAAGCAAATATCAATTTGTAAATTTCAAAGTATATAAACATTAAATAGAAATCCTTGTGAAGAACTAAACTGAGGATACTTGTTTCTTTCTTATCCATTGGAAGAGTCAAATAAAACTGTTGAACATGCATACTAAACTACCAATATAAATTGGTAAAACATTCCAACACCAAGTCACACAGTAAAATATCATGAGGAAATTTCTACAGATTTTCAAAACCATGTTTCACTGGCTCTTAGTTCCAGAAGATACATCTGAAGTCCCCATCTTGGGAATTTGTCAATACATATCACCTTTATTAGTGTGTGAAAGAAACTAAGAAATCCGGCAACAAAATTACACAATGCTGTTAATCCAGTGTAGCTCCTGGAGTGCTGCAAGGCTTTGACTTTGAGAAAACTCCAATTTTACAGCTAGCATTATAATAAAATGTAACTATATACCAGTGTCCTTTGTCTGTCAAAAGATGGTTGACCTTAGAATCAGATAATCAACAAAAGCACTCCTCATGACAAGTGGAAAAAGCAAATTGTACACAAAGCTTAAAAGTTCATAATGATGAAGCAAACTCCTACTCGAGTACTGCCTTCCTCCCCAGGCTCACTTCTGCCCTCTCTCCAACATCAACCAACTGCACCAGCAGTTCCCAAACTTTAGTGTATGTAAGAATCATTTAGGGAGCTTTGGTGAAAAACATACAGATCTTTGTGCTTCTCACCTCCAGATATTAATCCAGTAAGTCTGAAGAAGAGGTCAAAGAATCTGCATTTTGACATCTAATCCCAGTGATTGTAAATGCATGTTAAAATTCTACTGCAGGCACATGGAACTACTAATTTCACTACTGCTACCTTCATGTCTTTACAAATACTGTTCCCCTTGCCTCGAATATTCCCCTCCCACCTTGTCCTTATGATACCTCAAAACCAGGCAAAAACAGCCTCTTCCTGAAGCCTCTCTAGACAGAATGGGCTGTGTGCCACGTAACGAAACAGTTAAGAACACAGACTCCAGAGTCAGAAAGATCTGGGGTCCAAACCCTAGCTCGGCCATTTTCTACTCCGTCCTCTAGGGAATTTTCTTACCTTCTCAAAGCCTCAGTGTTCTCAATCTGATGGAGTTAAGGATGGTATCTATACTAAGAGAGCTGTTTTGAGGATCAAAAGAATGAAAAGTGGTTAGCACAGTGCCTCTAAACTCTCGATAAATGCTACTAGCCATTCATATCAAAATACCTGATTATTTAATTACAAAATATTCACCCTTCAAGACTCAGCCCAAACAGATCATCTGAAATGGCTGAGCTACTTAGCTATTCTTTCCTTCATACCCCCATAGCATCTTCTACCTTTACATCAATGAAAGATGATGTTTACACAATTATCTTTATAACACACTGACCTTAAGATCGGAGACCCGTTTTTAAAAAAAAATCTCTTACTTTCAGTATACACAAGACACTCACACTCACCAAAATGAAACAGAAACCCCATAAAATAATGCTTAACAGGAAAGAACCAACACAAAATTTGTTTCTCCTTAGCTTGGTAGACTAAATGACAAAGCCTGAAACTAACACAAAGAAAGGAAAGGAAAGTATAGATGGAATCTAAAGAACTGGTAAGAAACAGGGTAAACAAGTACAGCAATGGCCAAAAAGAATCTTCTAGCTGCTCTGATGTACTCCCTATAGGAATGCTTTTCTCATACTAGCACAACTTCTCTGTGGAAGGATCCAAACAGTAGCATACTGCCATCTTTATTCAATTCAACATGAGACTTGGCTAATGTGGCTGTCCCCCAACTTCAACAGTAGATGGATATGGGCCCACTATGGTTTGCCTACAGTTAGAAAGCAATGAGAAGCTAGGCTCCATTTCCAAAATTCTTCAATAGTCCCACATTCTATTTCTGTGTGTGAGACCCTCTTCTACCTTTCTACACAGATGAAATCTGTAGGTTTCTGGATATTAAAATACACATTTCCTTCAATGTACTTTTCATGGAACAGAAACCAGCTGACTACAAGCCACAAAGCTAATTTCATGTTGTCCAAGAGAATATTCAAGTAAAACAACAAAAATCAGAACTAGCAACTAGTTATAACTAGGTCACATTTGTACTCATATTTCTTTATTAAAAAATTGTGATTTTGGTGTTAACTATTCAAAGAGATTTTTTTTTTTTAACTTTCCCCTTTCTGCTATATGCTAGAGCACAAAAGGTGGGTGAAGATTCTGAGTTTTCAAAGTGCTCTACAAAGAACAAATATTCTTGATGAAAATTCCACTGATGCTTACATTCCTCTTAGGAACCTAGTCAAAAAAGATGTTAGTAAGTCATAACTGAATTCTATCAAACACTTAAATAGGAATACATACGAATCCTTCTCAAACTCCTCTAAAAAGGAAAAGAGGAGGGTGAGGGAACACTTCCAAACTCATTTTAAGAGGCTAGCATTACCCTGATACCAAAACCAGACAAAGATACTACAAGAAAAGAAAATTACTGGCCAATATTCCTGATGAACACAGGTGCAAAGATCCTTAACAAAACACGAGTAAACCAAATTCAACAGTACCCCATGACCAAATGGTTATTTATTCCAGACATGCAAGGATAGTTCAACAAATCAATCAACACACTACACCATGTTAACAAAATGAAGGCTAAAAATCATATGGCCATCTCAGTAGTTGCAGAAAAACTATTTGACAAAATCCAACATCCACTTATGATAAAAACTCTCAACAAACTGGTAAAGAGGGAACATATCTCAACATAATAAAGGTCATATATAACAGGCTCACAGATGACATCCTACTCAACGAGAAAAGCTGAAAGCATTTTTTCTAAGATCAGGAACAGGACAAGAATGCTCATTCTCGACACTTCTATTCCAAAGTGGTGCAAGTCCTAGCCCCAGTAATTAGGTAAGAAAAAGAAATAAAAGCATCCAAATCAGAAACGAAGAAGCAAAACTGCCATCATTTGCAGATAACATATACAGAAGACCACCAAAAAACTGTTAAAACTAGTCAACGATTTTCGTGAAGCTGCAGGATACAAAATCAATATACAAAATCTGGTGCATGTCTGTACGCTAACAACAAAACCTCAAAAGGAGAAATAAAAACTAATCTCATCAATAATACATCAAAATGAATAAAATACCCAGGAATAAATTTAACCCAAGACATGAAAGACCCAAACACTGAGTACCATTAGACACTGATGAAAGAAACTAAAGACAAAAATGGAAAGATTTGTGCTCATGAATTTGAAAAGTTAATAGTGTTAAAATGCTCATAGTACCCAAAGCAATCTACAGACTCAATGCAATCTCTGTCAAAATTGCAATGGCATTTTTCACAGAAACACAACAAACAATCCTAAAATTTATATGGAACAAAAGAATAGCCAAACAGGCAAAACAATCTTGAGAAAAAACAAGGCAGGAGGTGTCACCCTCCCTGACTTCAATCTGTATTACAAAGCTACAATAATCCAAACAGTATGGTTTTGGCATAAAAAGATACACAGATCAGCAGAACAGAAAAGAGAGCCCAGCAATAAATCCACAAATACATGGTCAATTAATTTATGACAAAGACACCAAGAATACCCAATAAATGACAGTCTCTTTAATAAACGGTACTGGAATGGGCCCCTGGGTGGCTCAGTTGGTTAAGTGTCCATCTCTTGATTTCGGCTCAGGTCATGATCTCATGGTTCGGTTCATGAGATCGAGCCCTACATTGGGCTCTGTGCTGACAGTTTGGAGCCTGTTTGGTATTCTTTCTCTCCCCCTCTCTGTGCCCCTCCCCGGCGCACCCACCCCCCCCCCCCCCCCCCGACTCCCAAATAAAGAAATAAACATTTTTAAAAAAATTAAAATAAATGGTCCTGGGAAAACTGGACCCCTATCTTTCACCATACATAAATTTCCATTTAAAATGGATTGAAGACTTAAATTTAAGATTGTACACCATAAAACTCCTAGAAAAAAAATAGAGGATAGGCTCTTTGACATCAGCCTTTGTGATGATTTTTTGGATTTGACACCAAGAGCAACAATGAACAAGTGGGACTACATCAAACTAAGAAGCTTCTGCATAAGAAAAAAAACTATCAACAAAATGAAAAGACAACCTAAGGAACTGAATAAAATACATGCAAAACATATATCTGAGAGGTGCCTGGTGTCGACTCTTTATCTTGGGGTCGTTGAGTTCAAGCTACCTGTTGGGTATAGAGCCTACATAAAAAACCACATATCTGATATATACAAAGAACTGACACAACTCAACAGCAAAAAATACCCAATCCAATTAAAAAATAGGCAGAAGAGCTGAATATTTTTCTAAAGAAGACATACAAATGGTCAGCAAGTTCATGAAGAGGAGTTCAATATCACTAATCATTAAGGAAATGTACATCAAAACCACAATGATATATCACCTCACACCTATTACAATGAATGTCATAAAAAGACAAGATATAACAAGTGCTGGCAAGGATGTACATTCTTGGTGGGAACATAAGTTGGTGCAGCCACTATGGGAAACAGTATGGTGGTTCCTCAAAAAACAGACCACATGATCTAGCAACCCCACCTCTGGACATATATCCAAAAGAAATGAAAGAAAAGAAGATACTGAAGAGATACCTGCACTCCTACATTTACTGCTACATTATTCACTAGAGCCAAAATATGGAAACCATCTAAGTGTCCATTAACAGATAAATGGATACCAGAGCACCTGGTGGCTCAGTGGATTAAACATCCATCCAAACTCTTGATTTTGGCTCAGGTCTTGATATCACAGAGGTGAGACTGAGCCCTGCATTGGGGTCTGCACTGAGTGTGGAAGATTCTCTTTGCCTCACCTTCTGCCCTCCCCAACTAACTAGTGGCTCTCAAAAAAACAAACAGAAGAACGGATAAAGAAAATATATATAAATATATATTATATACGTATGTATATACACACCATGGGATATTCAGCCACAGGAAAGAAGGAAAAACTGCCACTCGTGACAACATAGGTGGCCCTTGAAGGTGTTATGCTAAGTAAAATAAGTTAGAGAAAGATAATCATTGCATGGTATCACTTGTATGTGGAATCTTTAAAAAAAAAAAAAAAGTCATACTCAGAGAAACAAGGTAGGAAAGTAGTTGTCAAAGGTTCAGTGAGCAAGTGGAATGGGGAGATAAAAGAATACAAACTTTCAGCTATAAGATGAATAAGATCTGGGGATCTAACACATAACATGGTGACTGTAACTGAGGACTCCATCCTGTAACTGAAATCTGCTATTGTAGAACTTAAACGTACTCACCAAAATAAAGATAAATATGTGAATGACAAATATGTTAAAAAAGACATGACTACAGAAAAAACACAGTAAAATGGCAGACTCCAACTCCCTTAAAAACATTAGATTGTAAACGGATTAAACAAGCCAATCAAAAGATAGAAACTGGATTTAAAAAAAGATCCAACTACATGTTGTCTACAGGAGACACACTGTAGAATCAAAGACAGATTGTACATTCTTCTCAAGTGCACATGAAACATTCTCCAGGACAAACCATACACCAGGCCACGAAACAAACCTCAATGAATTTAAAAAGATAGATATTATTATACAGAGTAGCTCTCACACCACAATGCAATCAGAATAGGAAAAATGGTAGCAATCTGAATATGAAAATAAAACAATTCCACTTACCAAGAATTAAAGAGAATAACACACTTAGGAATAAATTTTAAAAAGAAACACAACATTTGTACACTGAAAATTACAATGCAGTGTCAAAAGAAACTGAAATTTAAAACACCCTATATTCATGGATCTACATTGTCAAGATGACAACACTACCCAAACCCATCAACTCAATGCAATCCCTAATAGGACCCCAGCTCCCTTCCCTGCAGAAATTGACAAGCTGATTCTAAAATACATATGTAATGGGAAGCCTGGGTGGCTCAGTCGGTTAAGTGTCCAACTTTGGCCCAGGTCATGATCTAACAGTTCCGTTGGTTCAAGCCCGTTGGGCTCTGTGCTGACAGCTTAGAGCCTGGAGCTTGCTTCAGATTTGGTGTTTCCCTCTCTCTCTCTCTCTCTCTCAAAAATAAACATTAATAAAAAAAATTTTTTTAAATAAAATACATATGTAATTGCAAGGGACCCAGAAGAGATAAAATGTTAGAAAAGAACAAAGTAGCATTCACACTCCTTGATTTCAAAACTTACTCAAGGTACTATGGTATTGGTGTAAGTACAGACACAGACATGAATGAATTAGAACTGGAGATCCAGAAATAAACCCTTACATCCATGGCCAACTAATTTTTTTTTTTAAATGTTGATTTTAGAGAGAGAGAGAGCGCGCGCGCCTGAGTGGAGGTGGGGCAGAAAGAGAGGGAGACACAGAATTGCAAGCAGGCTACAGGCTCCAAGCTGCAAGCACAAGCCCCACATGGGGCTCAAACTCACAAACCACGAGATCATGACCTGAGCCGAAGTCGGACGCTTAACCAACGGAGCCACCCAGGAGCCCCTGTAGCCAACTGATTTTTGACAAGGGCACCAAGACCATTCAATGAGGAAAGAAAATTCTCTTCAACAAAAAGTGCTGAGACAACTAGACATCCACAAGCAAAAGAATGGAACCTGACCCTTACCTCATAGAATATACAAAAATTAACTCAAAATCAACCAAAGATCTGTAAGAGCTAAAGTTATAAAACTCTTAAAACATAGGGGTAAATCTTCATGACCTTGGATTTGGCAAAGAATGTTTAGACATGCCACTAAAAACACAAGCAACACAAGGAAAAAAAACCCATAAATTGAACTTCATTAAAATAAGAAACTTTTGTGTGTGAAAGCACACTAAAGTGAAAAGGTAACTCACGTAACAGGAAAAAATATCTGCATATCAGTCACCTAATAAGGGACTGTATCCATACTATTTAAAGAACTCTTACAGCTCAGTAAGAAGAAAAATTGCTCAACTAAAAAATGAATGAGGGATCTGAATGGACATTTCTCCAAGAAGATCCACCTACATAGACACTGAACATCATTACTCTTCAGAGAAATGCAAATTAAAACCACAATGAGATAATACTGCATATCCACTAAGATGTCTATTACCAAGGAGTCAGGTAATAACAAGAGTTGGTAAGGATACAGAGAAATCAGAACCTTCATACACTACTGGTGGGAATGTAAAATGGTGCAGCCAACCTGGAAAACAGCTTGAGGGGTTCTTCAACTGAGAATAAAATTACCATATGGCCCAGTAATTCCACTCCTAGGAACATACCCAAGAGAAATAACATATGTCCACACAAAAACTTCTACATAAATGTTTACAGAAGCACTTCACCTAATAGCCAAAAGGTAAAAACTTAAATGTCCACCAACTGACAAATGGATAAACAAATGTGGTTTATCCATATAAGGGAATGTTATCACAAAAAGTACCAATACAGGGGCGCCTGGGTGGCGCAGTCGGTTAAGCGTCCGACTTCAGCCAGGTCACGATCTCGCGGTCCGTGAGTTCGAGCCCCACGTCGGGCTCTGGGCTGATGGCTCAGAGCCTGGAGCCTGTTTCCAATTCTGTGTCTCCCTCTCTCTCTCTGCCCCTCCCCTGTTCATGCTCTGTCTCTCTCTGTCCCAAAAATAAATAAACGTTGAAAAAAAAAATTAAAAAAAAAAAAGTACCAATACATGCTACAATATATATATATGGATATGCTATATACATATACCCAACATATATGGTTTACAACAAACCTTGAAAATACCATGTTTAGTAAAAGAGCCAATCACAAAAGACTGCATATTATATATTTTCATTCATATGAAATGTCCAGAACAGGGAAGAATGGGGGCAGGGAGTGATAAGCTGGTAACAGCTATAGGGTTTCATTTTCAAGTGATAAAAATACTCTAAAATGGACTACGGTGATGGCTGCACTACTGTGAATATACTAAAGACCCTTGAATTGCATATTTTGAATGTGTGAACTGTATGGTATGTAAATTTATCTCAATAAGTGGTTTTTAAAAAAAGACAAGTAGTAGTTTTCAAGATCAGAGGATGCAGAAAAAACCAAAATGAACAAAATACCAAAATTTTAAAAATAGGGTAAGTATTACTGATTTTTCCTTTATTTTTTTTTTTTAATGTTTGTTTATTTTTCAGAGAGAGAGCAAGAGAGGACAAGTGGGAGAGGGGCATAGAGAAAAGAGAGGGACACAGAATCCAAAGCAGGCTCCAGGCTGAGCTGTCAGTGCAGAGCCTGATGCAGGGCTCAAACCCATGAACCATGAGATCATGACCTGAGCCAAAGTCGGGTGCTTAACTAGCTGAGCCACCCAGGAGCCCCCGATTTTTCCTTTGGTCTCAGGATCTTCTTTAAGCTTTAATATAGTTCCCAAATTTTTAACATGCACATTTATTTAGAATCCAGTTGATTACAAAATGTAGTTGAAGATGCTTAAAGGTAAGCCTACATTACATTTATAACTAAAGCACGAAGCCATGAGCCAATCTTCTCATGCTAGTTTCCAAAGTGGAAACCTTAATGAGAAGCTACACACTAAATAAACTGTAACAACGTTTACATTATCAAGTAGTTTCTACGTATCAATCAATACATTATTAGAATTTAGTCTAAATGCGTAGGAGCATACAAAAAACTGAGGGGCATCATAACCACTAAAAAACTAAACATAACTAAAAGATAAGCCTTTCTCCCAGTCCATTTAGCCTCTCATCTTGAGTGCCCCCTACTTACCCCGCCCCTCTGGCTCCTTGGTGTTCCTTGAAGACATCAAGCACATTCACACCTTAGGGTCTTTGCCTGGAATGCTGTGTGTGTGTGTGTGTGTGTGTGTGTGTGTGTGTGTGTGTGTTCTCTACACAGCCATGTGGATATTCCTTTACCACCCTTCACGCCTTGATCTGAAAGTCACTTTCTTAATAAGGCTTACATGTACCTCCCTATTGAACAACAAAACCTGCCTTCTATTCTGGCACCCTTCACCTTGCTCTAATATTCTTCTTTCTCCACAGCACTTATCATCTCTTAACAAACTGCACATTTTAAAAAAATGAATACTGTTTAAAGTTTTTATTTTGAAAGAGAGAGAGCACACATGCACACACAAGGCGAGGGGCAGAGAGAGAATCCCAAGCAGGCTCTGCACTGTCAGCACGGAGCTTTGACATAGGGCACGATCCCATGAACCATGAGATCATGACCTGAGCCAAAATCAAGAGTCAGATGCTTAACCAACTGAGCCACCCAGGTGCCCCCAAAATGAATACTGTTTAATGTCTTTCTCCCCCTACTGAAAAATAAATCTAAGAAGAGAAGCATTTTGGTGATGATGAGACCTCATTTAGTCCCAGGTAGGTCAAAAGAGCCTGACACATAATGGGTGCTCAATAAATATTTGTTATATATATAAATACACTAATGACATTATTAAAGGACAGAATCAATAATACAATCTCAAAACTGGACAATTTTCCATTCTTCTGTAATCAAGCAAAATATATGCCAAATGAACTCCTTAAAAAAAAAAAATTTGGTCATCTTATCATTCCCATGAGTTTCAGTTTGTGTTTAACAAAAACTTATAACAAACTTATTGTAAACTGTCTCAACTTTATTAACACTGTATAGTACAGACTGTATAACCAGGGAAGCAAATTAAATAGTTTTAAAAATATTTATTAGGCCAAATATATTGAAATGCTACATGTAAGATCCAATACAACTCTGTATTATGCAAAAACAGCTTTTTAAATTATATTTGCTTGTCAAATGCATTCTATGCTGGAAAAGTTCAGATTGAGAAAGTCAAATCCCAATGGATGATGAGAACCCCATTAACTTTCTATTTCAACTGGCATCTCTTCAGCTTGTAAATGCTCACTGCCCCCCTAAGACATCATTTTGGGAATGGGGAGGCCTAGTCAAATATCAAAGGCCCTGGCTCATTTTCTGAATCAATATGCACATTTGAAAACTGCCTAATATCTGAAAGGGGATCCAATCAGAAATTATTTCCCTGTGATTTCCTACCAAACCAGACTATCCCTGTTTATTTTTAAAGCAGTTCTCTATTAATTTAAAACCCTTTACTCCCAGGGTTTGAAGCCTATACCACGTGACAGGAGCTCTACAACTCCTAAATAAAACATGTCTCACAGAATGCAAGGGAAAAGCCTCCCCAAAGATGTTGTTTAGCCAATACCTCTGAATGACGTTCTACACTTCCAGTGTCTGATCCAGAGTGTTGCTCATTTACATCATCCTCAACGTCTGACCCTGAATCCCGTTCATCCTGTACTGGGGTAGCGCCACCATCATCTGCTTAAAAATAAAACAAAAACCCACTTAAGGTGTAAGATGGAGAACATCTACAACCGAAATGAACACAATGCATCAAGAGTAATGTAAGAGCAAAGGTTACCACTGACGAAGCATAACTAATGAGACTAATGTTGAGAACAAAGCAAAAGTATAATGCTTACATAAACGCCATCAGAACGTGTATTGTGACGCATGTGGCAGCAGAAAATACGTCATAAAAGAAACGTGAGGCTGAAGAAACATCACTAAGGGCCAAATCAACAACCTCTAAATAACAGTGTGCTCTTTGACTATCTCAACTTTATGTTAAAAACTGACTCTATTCTCTCCACAGCCCTTACTTACCACCTTCTAATGTACTACACGACTTACCAAGTTATTTTGTTTAATGTGGGTCTTTCCTCACTTGAATGAAAGGGCCAAAAGGGCAAGGATTTTGGTTCACTGCTGAATCCCTGGAGCCCAGAACACTGCTTGGTACAGTACAGTAAATATTTATTTATGAATGAAGAGCACAAGGAACTCCAGTACAGAAACAGTATAAACTCCTTAAAGTAACGCATACACTGTGCTATTGCAAAATGGTAAAAATGAGTTGCTACCTACCTTTACCCAATACTTTAAAAACAAAGTAAAATTGTATTGTGAGAGGGATTTAGGGCTGTTGGAGAATATGGGAAGACTCGGTTAGAAGTTTAATAAAAATAAACAAAACCTCAAAAATGAAACAGTCAACTACAGGAAAACCAAAAAAGTTGTATAAGAATGAAATCACTATCATACTAATGAGCTACTCTACTTGGCTAAGGAGTAAAGAATATTTACAGTCAAATTACAAACAATTAATCTGAAATGTAACGAACAATTATGCTACACTAGTGAGAGTGTGGGGAAGAGGGCACATAAGAGGCTAAAATCCTGTCCTAGCACAATAAGAAATCATTATGGAATACCTAAAAATGATGCAACAAGAAAGAGCACAAGTTAAGAATATGGAGATAAATATTTTTTAAAGTATGAAAAATCAGGGAACTGTTAATTTTTTTCAAGTCTTCTATAGCACTTAGTTCATATACATGTATTACATGTACTTCCTTACTTGAAAAATAATTTAAAAGTAATTTAGAACGAACTGAAAACACCAGGCAAACATTTTAGGCAAAACAGCAGTGCATGCCTGGAAACGCGTTTGTAGTCCTACTACTATTCGCTATCATACGTATGGAATCGAAGCGAACTCGAAACAGAAATGAGATTATTAACATTTAGATATTCAGGCACTCCTGACAGAGAATACCTAATGGAACCTGGATGCAAAGTGAAAGGAAACATAACGTTCTTCCCCACTAGATAACTGCCTTATTTGTCTTTCGATCTCCGGTGCCTAGCACAGTGTTAGCAAAGGGGGTGCCCAGTGTTTACCGAATAAACAGGACGAGGAAGGAGATCAAACTTAAGTGAGGACAAAGAGGAAAGATCTCAAATGAAGTAAAGGCACAAAATCACCAGTGAGTGCCAGTCGTACACGCCTGACCCTAAAATACTTATACAACTCAAACAAAGGTCTTACGTTTTCCTTACTTGGAAACCAATGTTGCAAGCGAGATTAAGCTAGCCCTAACTCCAAGTGAGAAGTCTAGGAAAGATCCCGCACCCCCCCAACGAACCGCTCCCTTCAATTCTCGCAAGACGCAACTCCCGAAAAAAGAAAAAAAAAAAAAAAATCCCCTAACAGGAGAGACCTTCCCTAGGATAGGCACACAGAAGCGGTTTTTGTATGAAAGTAGCTTCCCAGTTTCAGCAAAAACCTTCGCCGATTCAGAAGACGGCTCTCCGTCTAGAATCCCCTCTCCAAGGTTCTAACTTCGGGGTCGCAGCAGACCGACGGGCTCTTTGAGCTTCACCTCACTGTCCTCGGAGGGCTCCGTCGGGGAGGGAACCTCTCCAGGGCCTCCCTCCCCTACCCCACGGGGGTGAGAGATCAAGCCCCGCGGAATAACCACTTCGACCCCCCAGCCCTGTCCCCCAAGTCCCTGCCCCACCTGACTGGTCGCCGCTGTAATATTCCGAATCCATGGCAGGCGGGCTCTCGGCGGGGAGTGTCCGCGCCCCGCGCCGCCCCCGTCACCTCCTTCCTGGCGGTGTGAACCCCAATGGCGCGGCCCAGTGCTCAGAGGCTCCCGCTCGACTAGAGGGTTTCGAGGATGAGGAGAATAAAACCGCAGCAGCAGCAGTCGCAAACACTAAATGCCGCGACACAAGAAGCCGCACCCGGCAGGCCAGCAGGCGTGCGGCTCGGCGATCTACTTCCCAGAAACACCTCTGGGGCCAAAATGGCGTCTGCCCACGACCCTCAAAGGGATGCAGCGCGCAGGCGTCGTCCCCTGCCATCTGGCCAATGAAAAGACGCAACGGTAATGACGCACAGCGTGGCCGGAAAGGAGACTCCTGGGTAAATTGAGCGGGCGCTCTGGCTTCAGTTAAATACCTTCCTTTAGAGGGATCGGGTCTGTCCCCCGCGGAGATGTTAATGTTACTTTATTGGTTCTCTTTTCGCGCGCCTTGGTTCAGGATCTTCTGAGTTACGCTTTTGGAAAATGAAGACACGCTACAATTACATCTGCATCCTACGGCCAAATAATCAGGGTTCCCGTCATGCAGCGAGGCGCTTGATTCCCGCCCTTAGTACGGGAAGGAAGTGGCACGTTGCTTTCTGGGACTTGTAGTTCAAAGCCTAGGGAGCTCTGGTGCGTTACTAACTGGCGTGATGGAAAGGGCCGACTTGCAAGTCATCTTTTTTTTCCTTTCTTGTATCTTTAACGACTCAGTTTCCGTCTTAAGAAGCCATTTGGTCAACAATAGGAAGTACAAGTTTTTGCTTCCAGATAGGTCCCCTGATAAAAGACATTGTTAAACTTTACTTGAGTCCCATGCCCTTGGTGAATAGCAATGGTTAAGAAACTTCCTGACTTATCAGTTATCTCGCAACCGCTTACTGTGAAGAACCACTCTTCTGCCTATGACCTAGATAAAACTCACGCTCCACTCTTTCCTGACCCTTTGTTCACCTTTGACAAGGCCAGGTAAAGACCTCCCCTTTTGTCTGAGCCTGCTCATAAGGTCAGACTCAGACCCCGCAACTTCCTGTTCTCTGTTTCATGAATATTTTGCTGAGATTAGAATTCTGCCCTCCCCCCTGAAACTACCTAGACACAGAGATAAGCACTTTTCTGTTCACCTGACTGGAACTTCTGCTTGTAAATCAATCTCAAGTATACATCATCCCACTTTTCTTCCTATGAAAATCTAAGGCAGAAACAACCTGTGTAGACATTGTGATTTTCATATCTGGAGTGCTCTCCCTATCACAATCTGAATAAAATCCATTTCCTTGTTTGTTTTTGCCTTAGACAAAGCAGAGAATGTTCCTGCCTTTTGATTAGAAGAGGGCCAGTAGAGGTAAGCAAAGATTCCCCAGAAGGTGTAGACCTGCATACATTGGATCTTTTGTTAGCAAAGCATACATCTTAGACTGGATTTCTAGGTATGACTAGCTTGTTGTAAGGCCTCATGTGGTGCCCTGGAAAGTCCATCTCCTACCCTGGGCTTGAGAGATGTGGATTCTCCCATGCCAGCTCTGCTATAAGTGCTCAAAGTACTCTTACTCACGACACATTCCTGCTTTGATAATCCTTGAACCCTTTGTTAGCCAGTAAGAGGATGCTGGCAGAACCCAGTTCTAGGCTCCAGAAATGGACATGGAAAGGGAAGGAAGAGAGAGGGGTGGTTTCTCCCTAGAAATTCTTATTTTCTTGTGAGAGTTCATCCCTTTCCCTGGGTAATAGAAACAGCTTTGAAATCTAAGTCTGCCCCCAACTGTGGGAATGACATTTTCTCAGGCTTTTATGAGAATCAGAATAAGAAATTAACAAAGGTATAAGGTATAAGATTAAACCAAACGTATAAGATTAAAATATTAACTTTCCTTCCTTTGATAGAGGAGACCCCAGAATCTAGGCTCTCTTTGGAAGAGAGCAGGCGAGAATGGGTGAGATTGTACCTGTGTAAATAAAGCAAGATGATTAGGAAGTTTCAGTGGAAGGGAACCCAATGCAAATCCTGCTGTAAAGAGCTTATAATTTCACTGGAGGGACAAGACCAACAGCCATTAAACTGATTGGACTAAACAATGCAATTGCAGGAGAATAATTAGTGAATTTTATTTATTTTTTATATTAAATATAATTTATTTTCAAATTGGTTTCCATACAGCACCCAGTGCTCATCCCAACAGGTGCCCTCCTCAGTGCCCATCACCCACTTTCCCCTTTCCCCCACCCCCCATCAACCCTCAGTTTGTTCTCAGTATTTAAGAGTCTCTTATGGTTTGCTCCCTCCCTCTCTGTAACTTTTTTCCCCCTCCCCCCCCCCCCGCCCCTGGTCTTCTGTTAAGTTTCTCAGGATCCACATATGAGTGAATACATATGGTGTCTGTCTTTCTCTGCCTGACTTATTTCACTTAGCATAATACCCTCCAGCTCCATCCACATTGCTGCAAATGGCCAGATTTCATTCTTTCTCATTGCCAAGTGAGAATAATTACTGAATTTTGACATAAAGATTCTATCTACCCCAGTGGTTTGGAGAGAGACAGAAGCTGACTGAACGTGCAGCAATGTGCTGAGACCCAGAAGGCTACAAAGAAGTATCAGATCTAGTTTTTGTACTCAGGAAGCCAATACCATAGTTAGTGAGACAGGACAAACCTTTTGAACTAAATAAACAGAGGTTTAGTTAAAGCTGTGTGCTTGTCAATGTAAACACAGGTCCAAGAGAGTTTCCCAGAGCCTTTTCACCAGCTGGCTGTCCCTTAGGGCCCCCTGATAGAGAAATGCTAGAGCAACACAGATGTGCCTTTCTGAGTTTTGGCTGCCTTGCCTTTTAAGGGCTGGTGTTTCTCCAATCCCCAGGCCCCACTCTAGCCCCATCATGGTTGATCCATGCTGGGGGGGGGGGGGGGAGATGCACCCAAAAGGGAGACTGTTTCTCCCACAAAAGATACTAAGGACAGAGAAGAGATGAAGGGAGGAAGGGCTTGCAGCAGTCCACTCTTTTCCTTGGATGAGAACCTAGAGACACTAAGTACATGCAAGATTTATTCGGTCAGGCTTTTGAGACAACTGTAACTTGCCACACGTTTCCAGGAGTGAGGTTACACCATATATGAAGTGGCTTGACGCTGGCAGAGCTGCGAACCGGGGCTCAGAGATCTGGGTTCTGGGCCAAGCTCTGGGCCTATTGTGCTTGCTGAGCCCCCTTTGAGTCTCAGTTTCCTCGTGTGTCAGATGAGAGTGTTGAATCAGAAGATTTCAAGGCCCCTTAGTTTTATCGTTCTATGTCAGAGAAGCCAGGTCTCCACGTCTGACCATCCTCCTTGCGCTTGAGCCGCTAGGGGGCCCCCACTAGTGCAAAAACCAATGGAACGAGTACATCCTAAGCCTCCACACCTGGCCCTGTGGTCCTTCTCTCACATTCCAGCCTCGCAACTCACCGGGACACACCTAAGGTTTGTCCCGCCCCTTTGTTTGTAATACTGAAAACAGAGACTCATCTCAAGAAACAAGAAAAATCCCAAATACAAAACCTAACAGCACACCTAAAGGAAATAGAAGCAGAACAGCAAAGACAGCCTAAATCCAGCAGAAGATAAATAATAAAGATCAGAGCAGAAATAAACAATATAGAATCTAAAAAAACTGCAGA